>NC_056729.1:1592371041-1592393541 GCF_019279795.1 Protopterus annectens
CTGAGGGATGGTAATGGAGAGATCAGGTAATTAGCCAAGCTGCCAGGTTCAGGGTTTGAAGCTGAGGGTGCAGAATCTGGCCCTCCTGCTGGGACAGCAGAGTAGGGGTCTAAGGCAGGTGCCATGGAACCAGCAGTGACACACTGGACAAGAGGGGGTACCAGTGTTGGCGTGGCCAGTCTGGTGCAATCAGTATCATCATTGGTTTGTCCTGTTTAATTTTTAGTAGTGCCTTGGAGAGGAGAGGCAAAGGAGGAAAGGCATAAACTGATACATTTTTCCAGGTGAAGGACATGGCATCCACTTTCCAAGCTTGTTTGTGGGGAGTCCTTGTGCAGAATTTTCCAACTGGTAGTTCTGGGGGGAGGCAAACAGGTCTATCTCTGGCATCCCCTATTTGTTTATCAACATGTTGAATATCTTTGGTTCCAGTTTCCACTCGTGTGGGTCCATGAGATTTCTGCTTAGTTCATCTGCCAGTGTATTTAGCTTTCTTGACAGGAATTGAGCCTGTAAGTGCACTTGGTAGCTCAAGGCTGTGTTCCACAGAGCCATAGCTAGTCTGCAGAGAGAATATGAGTGGGTTCCCCCCTGCTTGTTTATGTACCACATAACAGTGATGTTGTCTGTCATTACCATTAATTGTCCTGGAAGAATGTAGTCCTTGAAGGCTGTCAGAGCATTCTGTACAGCTAACATTTCTTTTTGATTGATATGCAGGTGCATTTGACTTCGGTTCCATTTGCCCTGAATGCACTTCCCTGCCAAGTGAGCCCCCCATGCATAGTCTGATGCATCTGTTGTTAGGGTTTGGGTGGCAGGGGGTAGAGTGAATGGCAATCCCTTGTTTTGGTGGCAGGCCTCTGCCCACCAAAGGAACTCTAACTGTAGGCAAGGTATGATAGGAATCATTACTTCTAGATCCTGAGAATGTTGACACCATAGGCTTTTTAGATACTATTGTAGTTTCCTCATATGCAGCCTTGAATATGGAATTAGGAGAATGCAGGAGGCCATGAACCCCAAGGCTTGCAGTATTTGTCTTGCAGATAGCAGGGTCTTTGTGGCCATTAGTTTGAAGTAAGCTGTCAAATCAACTTGTTTCTCTGGCGTGAGGAAAGCCATCTGGGAAGTTTTCGGGGTGTACCCCAGAGAAGTTATCACCTTTTGTACAAATGCCAGATGATTCAATAGTTTGTCCTGGCTTTCTGCCTGAATTAGACAATCGTCCAGGTATGGGTATATTTGAATATTTCTTTGCCTGCAAAATGCAATGACTGGAGCTAGCCACTTTGTGAATACCCTGGGTGCAGTAGATAAGCAAAGGGCAGTGCAAAGAACGGATAGTGCATGAAGCCTGCTTTGAAGCGTAGGTATCTTCTGCAAGATTCCCTGATTGGGATGTGCAAGTAGGCTTCCTTTAAATCCAGTGTTGCCAACCAGGCATCCTTGCCTAACATAGGAAGTAACGGGTGAATTTTGGGGTCACCAAAAAAGTGTTTAGGATAGAGACATCCAGGATAGGATGCCAGTAGTTGTCTTTTCTGGGCACCAGGAAAAGTCTTGAGTAGAAACCTTGTCCCCTTTCCTCCTCTGGGACAGTTTGAATAGCCCTTATACCTAAGAGAGAGAACTTGCTTTTGAGCCTCTGCCCACTGATTTGGGGGTAGATCTGGCCAACCGTTTGGGGTTGGTAGCACGTGGAAGTGGAATCTGTATCCTTGGGAAACTATATTTAATACCCATTTGTCCTGGGTAATGAGTTCCCAGTTTTTTGCCTGCAGAACAATCTTTCCCCCTAAAGGAGCAGTCAGTTGAGAAGGGCTTGGAAGTTTTAAAATTAAGTAATTGAGACAGTTTACCATAGGGGGGAGTCTTACTACTCCCTGCTTTGGAAGTGGGAGCCCCCCACTGCTTAGTCCTGTGCGTACCCTGGGACTGAAGCCTGGGTAATCTGCTAGTTCTGGGTTTGGACTGAGAAGGCCTGGAAGAGGCAGGAAAGGACCAATTTTTAAAGTACCAATGCCTTCTAAATCTTGGAGGCTGTACTTGCAGGAAATCTTTAACAGTTTGCATAGATTTAGCTTTTTCCCCCATCTTTTTCAGTACTTATTTTGCTTTGTTGCCAAACAGGTGGTCCTGGTTTAAGGGAGCATCCAGCAATTTAGCTTTAACATGATCTGGAAAAGATTTCTCCTTAAGCCAAGCATGCCTTCTAAGTACAGACCCAGTGACAGCAGCCCTGCAAGATGCCTCTAGTGAATCAAAACCACATTGCAAAGTATGTTTTCCAACTTGTTCAGCAGAATTTATTAAATCCTGTAAATCCTTATTTTCAGCACAGTCATTTAAGCAATGCAATAATATGCTGCTGATACATTGACATATGATACTGGCAGTTTAAGGCCCTAATGGCCAAGGTTGCAGAAGTGTATACCTTCTTACCCCATCTATCCAGCACCCTGGAATCTGTATCATAGAGGGTAGGATTTTTGGCAGTAGTAGCCTTAATGCCCTTGGGTCCCTGTGAAATTGTCTCAGGATCAGCAGTAGGATTTTTAAAGAGGAACTTGTGAGAGTCAGGAATCCTGTAATATTTATCTGGTTTTCTGGGAGCAGGAGGTAAGGAGTCAGGGGCCAAGCTAGATACCAAAAGGCATCATCAACAATGTCCAGTAACGGGGGAAATAGCTAAAGGCTTGTGTTGGGGCAGGAGTATAAAATCCCTAAGTCTCTTTTTAGAATTAGAGTAATCCTGGCTTTCCCAGCGAAAATGCTCCCTAAGAGTATGCAAGGCTTCACCAAAAGAGAAATCCTCTGGAGGGGAAGCAGAGGGGAATAGAGTCCTCTGTATCAGAATCCTCATAGGAAGATAAGGGTAAATCCTGGTCATCAGAGGAAACAGAAATTTCAGAATCCTGATCAGAAGAATCATAAGCAAATTCAGTCCTAGGTCTCTTAGAGGGGGAAGGTTGGCTTCCCCTGATTAAAGTAATAAGGTCTTCAGCCATTCTTATCATTTGTTTTTTAGGCATAGAGGACTGACTATGTGGTCTGGGCATCAGTTTTTTAGGCATGGATTGAGTTTTAGGCCTGGAAGAAGAAGATGGCGTTGGTTTAATATGCAAGTCAGTAGGCCTGAATACACTCTCAGAAGCCGGTGCCTGCACAGCAGCTCTGGACCCATCCAAGGTAGAGGCATCCACAGGTTCCACAGTTGAAGCATCTCGTGGCATACCAGACTCCGAATGGGACTCAGTAGAGGCCTGCGAATCTGAAGTAGTGGGTATCAGGGTCTGCAAAAGCACCTCACTGAGTACCGGTGAACTGGCAACTAGCTTAGGAGAAGCGTCGTCGGCAGCTTTGGACCTAGGTGGCCTGTCTCTGTCTTTATCTTTGCATTTTTTTCAGAATGTCGGTAGTTGGGTGGCTTACCGAAGCCATATCTGGGTAATTGAACTGAGTACCAAAATATTTAGAAGCGTAAATATACCAACAACGAATAGTTTGTAGGCACAAAATCGACAGCGAGGTACGTCATGGTCAGGGCCTAGGCGAGGAATACAGTATGAATGAAAATCTTTATGAGGTATTTGCTTTTCACAAGAAATACAATTATTGACTTTTACTGACATCAGTTTACAGCAAGAAAAAATTTCCCCCTACGGGGCACTTAGCTTTAATTGAAGACTTTGGTTCTGAAACTCAAAAACGAAAATTTCAGGAGTCGGCCGACCCGCACTTGCGAACTGCTTCTGCTTCGGGCACCGCATGGCAAGAAAGACGGATGTAATGGCGTCAGCTGCATGCTTTATATCCCTGACTACCTGACGTCATGGAAGATGAGACAGCAACCGATGCAGGACCCAAGACTTTGATAATCAGGCCGACTGAGGGCTACTGCAAGCAGATAACTCGAATGTGATGACTGCAACAGTGAAGCACGAAGAACATCCTCTTGATGTGAGGTGACAATGCTAACTGCTGCGCCACTGCACCACCCAACTTTGGATTGATCAACAAAAGAAGAGCTCTGCATAAAAGAGAACCAGCAAGACAGAGTGCCAAACCTGAGGTTAATGATAATAATAATAATAATAATAATAATAATAATAATAATAATAATACAAATAACTGGTCTGCATTCTGAAAACAGGGTTTAACAAAGCTTTATGATCACAACACTAGGTTGACAAAAACACACACACGTGAAAAAGTCACACAGAAAAAACACATAAGCAGAAACTTTAAAAAGATATTGTGTAGATCCTTAAACCTCCTTTGAAGGAGGCCCATGTAAAATGTGCGAAGGGCTTCTCAATGGCATATCTTTATTTATTTATTTGACATTTGTTGACTGGGATAGTTTGACTGAACTACTGTCTTTTTTCAGTGGAGGCCCAGGGAGAAAAGCTGCACAGTACAAGAAAATTACAATACAATAAAATAATTAAAGCAAATTTTGATTACAGTACAAGTAAAATAAAAACAGTAAAAAAGACGTATATACAATGTATTGAATATAAAAACAAGTTATAACAATAGAAATATTGGCAAACACTGGTTTGGAGTGTTATCAGGGGATATATGTTTTGCATGTTTTCTGAATACATACTAACTCTTTACTTTAATAAGGGCCAATAATGCTAAAGCCCAGTACCTGTATGTGACCTTTTTACTTGTTGTTTTGGAATTTTCAGATCCAGATGTATTGTCCCTACTTTCCATTCATCATTGAAAAGGTAACTTATCCACAGCATTAAACAATTTACATAGTTTTATAATGTTTGGCCATATCACATCCACTTCTGTGTCCTTAACTCAGCAGAAATGTTTAATCACTGCAGTGGCCACATCTACAGAAACATGCCTCATCTCAGTATCTGACACTGTCTTCTCAGAGAAGGACATGTCCACCAATTTCCGGAGTTTCTGGAAATGTATATTTTGCTTTCGAAAAACATCTCCTGTCAAGGTCAGCATTTCTCCACCCTTCTTGAGAATAGCCTGGGTAGTGTCTCATTTTCTCTTTTTGCGCTAGCAGGTGTTTTAACAGAACCTCTTCATGGCCACCTGAGAAACATTGTCTGTGGCCTTGCTAAGTCCTTCCTACACTGACCTTTGATTCAGTGATTGCTACAGATGCTTCTATCCTAGCCAGTTATTATCTCTTAATCAGATCTGGAGATTCCCTTGCTAGCATTGCATAAAAGACCTGTTTTCTTTACCTTCAAGATGTCCTTTGATACAGATGTCTATTACTGGATCCTAGGATTGATATCATAACACTCATTGGTTGACCTTTGACCACAACTCTTTGTCACTTGTTTAAATACTGAAGTTTGGAAAAGCATTGATTTGGACTGCATGATGGCCTCACCCGTTGCAAGTATATATTAGTTGATTTTTTGATGAAAGAGTTGACCATGTCCTGCAGAAAAGTATTGGCTAGTTATTGCTGGAACATGGTTACTACACATTTGGGTTTTCTCAGTTTGCTTTGCTACTGTCTTAGCCATCTGACCCAGCCCATCTTTAAGTGGCACTCACATGACAGCTCAGCATCTCTCTTGCCCCCAGTGTCCAGGATATATAACCTCATGTCTGATAACATGGCTACATTCTCAGTTATAGATCTTTGAGTGAAGGTGCTGTGGTGCCCAGCACTGTTATAGCATCAGTGTGTTTGATATGGACAATTCTTGACTAACATGGAAGTCCTACTCATTTCAACTAAGATCAGACATGTCATTACTCTTGACAATGCCTTTTCAAGTAAATTTGCCATTTTTAAGATGATAGTTGAAATGTCCCAGTAGAATTACAAAGTTATTCTCACCAGGTATGTCAATATGAGAGAGCACCCCTGCAATACCAGGCTACAACACTTACCACACTTTTTGGCCACCAAACCAAGACCAATACACTAAAGGTGGAGGAGTGTCCATATTCACCAAGGATATTCACACCTTCAGGCTAGTTGCCCAGCACAATGCATCTGAAATTATCCAGGTGCAACTAACACTAGGTAAGACTGCAATCCAAATTGTAGCTTGCTACAGATCCCCCACCATGCCCAAAGATTCTCACTACACCTTTCTAAACATACTGGAAAATATTAGGATACAACCAAACACCCTAATACTAGGTGATTTCAACTACCCTGCCATTAACTGGGAAAACTACTTGGATACCAACACCTTTTCCAAACAGTTCTTGGAATTCATAAATTCCAACACCCTGGATCAACTAATCCATTGTCCCACCAGGGGCTCCTATATCCTAGACCTGGTCATTACCAACATGGGAGATAGATGCTCCACACCAGTGGTCACACCCTCAATGGTCAGGTCTGACCATAAACAAATCACCATTGACATCCAAATCCCACCCCCACCCCCTAGTAAGGAAACCTCCATTAAAAACTTCTCCAAAGCCAACTTCATGCTACTCAAGTCAGAAGTGACAAACTTCATGTCACCCATGCAGACGGGAGCTGAAAGTTCGACTGCTGAATCCTACACTAAGGCACTGTACGAGCACATCCATTCATGCAGGAATCGTGCCATCCCAAATAGGACCAAGATGCTCTCCTCCAAAAAAAGGAAGCCAATCTGGTGGTCCCCTGCCATAAACAAACTATACAACAGAAGGAAGAAACTGTAGCAGAAAAGAGGAAAATCCCATGATGCAAAAAACTCCCTTACCAGCCTCAGTACAAAGCTGAGATCCCTCATAAAATCCTCAAAAGCTAGTTACGAAAATAAAATTGCCAAAAATTCCAAAGACAACCACAAGGCATTCTATAGTTATGTCAAGAATCTAAATGGGAATGCTCAGATCTGCTCTGAGCTACAACAGAATGGCGTTAAATATACTGATCCCAAGGATATTGCCAATATCCTGGCAGATCGATTGAGTGCCAACTTCACCCCCATCTCACCCCCTAAAGGGCCCATCTCAATACCAAAAGATCGCCAAATTCCATTAATCATGGCCACGCAGGTAGAAACCACACTCTCCAAAGCTAAGAATACAGCATCCATGAGACCACATGACACCCCAGGCTGTGTACTAGATGCACTACAAAATAAACTGGCACCTCACCTAAGTGTCATGTTTAATCATAGCCTCACCTCAGGCTTCGTGCCCACTGAGTGGTGCACAGCTACAGTTAGCCCACTCCACAAGGGGGGGATCCACCTTGGATCCCTGGAAATACGTCCCATCAGTCTGATGAGCCTGATCTGCAAGGGCATGAAATGCATTATCATGGAACTTATAAACAAAGACATTGGCAACCTTCAAACACTGGACCCCACCCAGTTTGGGTTCGTGAAGGGCCGATCTTGTCTCCTGAACCTGATTGACTTCTTCAAATCAGTCTCCAGAGCTGTGGACGAGGGTAAGACAGTCCACACAGCCTATCTGGACCTTGCCAAGGCTTTCAACACCATTCCTCACTCTGGAATCATAGATAAACTTACTAAGCTGGGCATAAATCCCTATGTCACTCGATGGGTTGCCAACTGGCTTACTGACAGAACCCAAACTGTAAAGGTAGCCGACTCCAAATCCAGCTCCAGACAAGTGACAAATGGAGTACCTCAGGGTTCAATCCTGGGACCGCTCTTGTTTGGCATCTACTTCTGTGGAGTACAGACCAACACTAAGGGACTCTGGCTAACAAAGTTTGCAGATGACTGCAAACTGGGAGCTATTATTGAATCCCCAAATGATGTGGATATTCTACAAAAGGGCCTTACAGAAACAGATGCTTGATGCCAGAGCCATGGGCACAAGCTTAATGCCAAGAAATGTATAGTTATCCCCTTTGGGAAAAAAACATGTACCCATGAATTACCACATAGGTGGCAGTACACTAAACACCGAAAGTGTGATGAGAGACTTAGAGACACAGGTGGACAGTGGTCTCACATTCGATAATCACATCACCACAATAGTCAGGAAATCCTTCTATGTGGCACACCTCATCACTAAGGGCTTTTCATCCAGAAAAAAAGGAGGTCATTGTCCCACTGTACTCATCCCTCATTAGACCCATTATAGAGTATAACGCCCCATTTGGTATGTACCTCACAAGACATCTGCAACAGCTGGAAAGGCTGCAGAAATACCTCACTAAAAGAATCACAGGCCTAAAGCAGATGCCATATGCTGACCGTCTAAAAAAATTCCAGCTATACTCTGTGGCATATCATCTACTCAGAGGCGATTTCTGCTTAACATACAAGGCCATGTCAAACCCTGAGCTGTTGGACATGCTCCACTTTAAGAAATTCCAATCCCTCAGAGCCACACACTCCAGAAATCTAAACCTTGTCATTACAATGAACAAAACATGCTGGAGGGATAGGTTCCTGACCCAGAGACTCCCCATACTCTGGAATAGACTGCCCATAAATGTCAAGCAGAGCACCTCATTGGCCGTCTTCAAAAGGAACCTTGAAAATTGGATGAGAGATAGGAAATTCACCCCGGGGATCATGTCAGTCGCCCTGCTAGACAGGGATCCAGGGAAGTAAATACTGTGGGAAGAAATATCCAGGGAATTGTTATGGCTAGGCTTGTATAGGCCCTAGGGCCAACAGCCTAGTACCAACCTATGAACCTATGAACCTATGAAGTTTTAATACTCCGAATAATGATTAATTGCATATACAAAACCAATAGATATATCTCTTCTAGCGGCATTGAATAATCCCCTGATCTACTGGTACGGAGTATCAGCAACTTGTAAGTACCCCTACATTCAGCAGGGATTTGTGAGTATCCTTACATTTACCAGCAACTTGTGAGTACCCCCACATTCACCAGGGGCTTGTGAGTATCCCCACATTCACCAGGGACTTGTGAGTATTTCTGCATTCACCGGGATCTCTACTAATGGCTGCAATCAAAAGGTTTAGTTTCAGAAAGAGCTACTGTCTGTAGAGGTAAGATCAACTAAATCTAGCTAGCACTTTTTAACCTCCCACTCACTTTCTGGCTTCTACTTTCCTTGCAGTACATGGTATTCAGTTTGCCAACAGCCAGTTTCACCTACCATGACCTTCTTTATGTTAATCCGTACTGCTCCTGCCTGCCACTTCACTGGCACTGTGCCAAAACCCTACATTTTTCCTTTTGGGTAGTGACCCTAGAAGTAGCTTCTTTCATGGGTTCATAGGTAGTTGCTAGGCATGCAGTTTCAGAAAACATTCAGGAGCCTAGCCCAGCCCAAATTCCCAATTGCTCAAAGCACTGTCTGGTTAAGTGACTTGTTCAAGGTCACACAGCAGGCAAATGAAGGCTGAAGGAATCATACCCTAGCTTGCTAACCTCTCATAGCATTAAACAACTTCTAACTGCTAGAAAGCAGTTACTTTATACCACTTTCTGTAAGATTAGTCTGATTTCCTTAACTATACTTTCTCAATATTATCCCTCTTTTTCTACGTGGCATCAAGGTGTCATAAGGACATTTTCACCTCTCTTCGATTCAGCGCCAATCTTCTGCCTTCTGCACTAGTCATATAGGCCTATCTCTCAACTACGCCTACTCTTGGTAACATTAATCAAGGTGACCAAATCACATACACCCAGTTTTACACCATCAAGTGGCTATCCCTGACACAGTACATAGTTTGTGATCCATGTTCTCCCCTATGGGGGACACTGCACACCGCAGTTGATGTCTAATGTGCATAGTGAATGCTGCCAACAATTCAATTCAAATGTTTTTGGTAGTGAGCTGGAGGTAGAAACACCCAGCATGTTTTTGGGAGCAGCATGCAAACAACACACAAACACTGTGCATGAGAGCTGAAAATCTTCACCTTTATGCCTGTCATGCTGCACATTTTTGGATTGATCAACAACAAACACCCTGTCTGTGCTCTGTCTGTTGATCCCAGTATTATTCTTTTGGGTGAGATTCTCTAAATCATTAATTGAAAAAATCAGGGAGGTCACATTTTAGATCAATTTTTTTGTCTGGCCCCTCCTTTCAAATCAATTTTATTTATTTGTTTGCCAAGGATATCTTTTTTTATTGTTCCTCTGTCTGTCTGACCACATAGCCTCACTAAGCCCTCTTTACATTTCACGGTAGCCCTAGCATGTAGAAAATATCTTCCAAAATATCTTCTGCAATATATCTCTGGCACCCATGCTAGAGAAGTAACAACATTGTCTTTTTTATAATATGCTGTTTACCAAGAAATAATTATGAAATGTGTTTTGTACCAAATCTATCCAATCACAATCCCTTTTTCTCATTGTTTAACCGTAAGGTTAGGGTGTCACTTTAATTGTGACAATCACCTATAGCCATTGTTCACTCCACCAGATGGCTAGCTCTGCACAATTATTCTTCTATGACACACACACACACACACACACACACACACACACACACACACACACACACACACACACACACACACACACACACACACACACACACACGTACGCCTACGGTCTATTTAAAGTGCCCAATCCACCTACTGCTTCTTTTTAGAATGTGGGAGAAAACCAGAGCACCTGGAGGAAACCCACTCAAACACAGAGAAGACATGGACATGCAGAGTCTACACGTAAGGCACCCCAGCCAAGAATCAAACGAGAAAACATCTTGCTCTGAGGTGACAACAGTACCAGCTGAGCCACTGTGCCTCCTAATTTGGTACTCTCCAATTAAATATTTTCTAGTACATTATATTTAGTTTCAAATAAATTCCATTTCAATTATTTTTTGTTTTATTATGGCACAGTATTGGACCATATTCTGGTCTCCCTCTGATGCATTCTGGATATCATACACTTGAATAACAAGCCATTCCAATGCACACATAAAATGCTGTGTGGTTATCTATATGTAAGTGTCATCACTTCACTTTCTTTAAAATTCATCAAGTCTCCTGCTACAGTTTACAAAAAAGCATAATGTTGGTTGAATGAACTGTTAAGAGGCAAACAAACATTCTAAAATGCTGCTTGGAGTGCTTAATCCTGTTTCTCAGGCTTTATAATGAAAGATCATGTCTGTCTAACACATGAAAACATATTATGTGTAACAAAAAATAAACAAATAAATAAAATGATATAGTACTCCCAACTGTTAAATGCTAATAACCAGGATTGTTAAAAAGTAGTGCATGACTGAGCAGTCCAGATTTATTTATTTATTTGACATTTGTTGACTGGGTTTGTCCGACTGAGCTTGCACCCTTTTTCACTGAAGGACCAGGTAGAAAAGCTCCACAGTACAGAAATTATACAATAATAAAAATCAAAGTACAAGTTATGTAAGTGAAGAATTGACAGTGCTGACTTAAAAAATTCATAACTCAATAGTACATATTTTACAAGTATGAAATTCAGATGGAACCTAAATGCTTGAAAACTGGCTATGTTTTTGTTAGTCATAACAATGATGATGGGTATAACTCAGTTAGGCCTTTTCAAGACAATCTTCTGATGTTTCATCATTAAACCAGTCCAGTACTCTCTCTTCCTCCATAGTTGAGCTTTGTTACTCCAAGCTGAAATGAAGGTGGTAACAACTTGCATGCAGATTCCCAGAGCTCTCTTCCTTACACTGGCAATGAGTAAATATATTGGTAAATGTTCCCTGCACTGTCCTTGTGTGGTCAGTTATTTTATTACTGTTCTTCTCAAAACCCTTCAGACATAAGAAAGAACCGAGGGATAGTAATATATATATATATATATATATATATATATATATATATATATATATATATATATGTATGTATGTATTACCTCTCTATCATACCAGTTTCCAGACTGCCCTTGGACTCTTTCAGCCTCTTACCAAGGTTTTATAGCACAACTGCAGTACTACACAAAGACACACACACACACACACACACACACACACACACACACACACACACACACACACACACACACACACACACACACACACACACTCATTTCCTGGTGGAGGAGTCAGTGCTTTCCCCTCTGCTGCCCCCATGACCACTGTCTCCTTTCAGATCAGAATTAAACAGTACTTCTGTCAGTAACACCAGTCTGGAAGTATTGCAAATATACGTGTCCATCATTTTTCCTAAACCTTGCTGCTGCAGAATTGTAGCTACTGTACCATTTCCTCTACCAATTATAGTTAGCTCTGGTGCTGAAGCATACTTAAAATTGGTTTAAAAAGAATTTCATTAATGCCTGCAAACTTTTATTTATTTATTTATTGATATTTGTTAACCGGGTTAGTCCAGCTGGGTTTTTGGTGCATTTTCAGTGGAGACCCGAGGAGAAAAGCTCCAAGTACAGACAGTTTACAAAAATAAAATACAACATTTACAGTAACAAATGATAAGAAATGGAGTTATACAATCACGTAACAATACAAAGCAAAAGTATGCACACAATATTGTAGTAGAGTAGTTTCAAATATTTACATATTTACAAACATGAGTTTGATCCATCAGAAAAGAGGTATCATCCAGTACTGGGTTTTCTATTGTTGGGAGGGGAAACTTATTGAGCTGCAGTAAGTCAAGAGGGGGAGGTCAAGTTGGGGCTTTGCAAGAACAGATTTTAGAGCTCAGTAGGTGGAGTTTGACTTTTTCCTTAAAGTGGGAAGGGTGAATAGTGGAGCATATGTCTCTAGGAAGTTTGTTCCAAGTCTGGGCTATGGAGTATTTACTGCTTTTTTTTGGTTGGTAGGTATGTAATAGTTGCTGATTTGAGGTATGGAGATTTCGAGATGGAGTGTAGATAGAAATGAAAAAAGAGAGAGCAGGACAAGATGACGATTTGTAGAGAATAGAGTGTAACATTTGAAGTTGAGTTAGCAACAGTAAGTGGGGGATTTCCAGCCAGTTTAGGGATGTAAGGGCTAGGCAGTGGTGTGTATTATATGGAGAGTTAGTGATAAATCTAGCAATCTTATGCTAAGTCTGTTGAAGTTTGTTTAAGGTTGTGGACTGAATGTTGATGAACACTTGGGCAGCATAGAGAAGAGATGGGAGAAGGAGAGCTTGAGCAAAGGATAGTCTAGCATTTAGAATTAGGAATTTTTTGTTATGATATAGTATACCTAATTTTTGGTTTGTCTTTTTTATACATTGGAGAAGGTGCTTATTACATCTGAGTTCATCATCAATGATAACGCCTAGAAGTTTAGTGTGAGCATCAGGTTTAATAACTGTGTTATTAGAGGAAGAGATAGAGAAGGAGGATTTGTGGTGGGAAAGTGAGCGGGGGAGAAATAGTAAGAGTTTGGTCTTTTTAGGGTTGAGGATGAGAAGGTTATCAGTTAGCCACTGTTCTGTAGATAAAAAGGCTTGTTGAGAAAGAATATGAAGCTCAGAGATGTTATCATAAAATGGAGATGAGGGTAGAATCATCGGCATATTATATGAGGGAGGATAGTTTACAAGATGTGCGGAGGTCGTTGGTGACGATATTGAACAGGAGGGGTCCCAGGATGGAGCCCTGGGGAACCCCTGTTGGGACAGGTAGGAATGGAGAAGAGGAAGAGAGCCATTTAACAGACTGCTGCCTACTAGATAAGTAACTTGAGAACCAGGTAAGGGTGGAGGATGACAGGTTGAGACTAGCAAGTTTAGATAGTAGTAGGGAACGGGATTCTTTTAGTGAGGGAATGGGAGACTGTATCAAATGCCTTAGAGAGGTCTAAGAAGAGACAAAAGATGAGTTTGTTGTTATCTAGGGCCTCAGCAATGGTATGGGTAAAGGATAGGAGGGCTATAGTTGTGCTGTGTTTGGGATGGAAACCATGCTGTGTGGGTGTGAGAAGGTTATATTGGAGTAGGTATTTAAGAAGTTGTGAATGAATGCTTTTTTTGAGGATTTTAGAGAGGGGGATAAGATAGCTATAGGACGGTAGTTGGATGGGTCAGTGGAGTTGCCACCTTTGTGTAGGGGAATAGTAAAAAAGGATTTCCACAGGGTAGGTACGGTGGATTCCTGAATGGACCTGTTTATTAGAATAGACACTGGGAAAGCTATAGAGTCAGTAGCTAATTTGAGGAAGACTGGAGGTAAATTATCAGTGGATGAGCAGGCTTTGATCTTTAGCAGAAGAGATCGGATGTAAGAGGTAGGAACAGGTTGAAGGGAGAAAGGGTTGCAGTTAGGTGGGTTGGGAGGGGTATGTAGTGGAGTAGCATTTCCATTTGATGGTATGAGAGCCTAGATAGTATTGATGAAGTGTATATTAAGTAGTGCAGCTGTTTCAAGGTTGGATGTATTTGGGTAGGGAGAAGGGTTTGAGGGGCGGCCAGGAGAAAGAATTTGATGTATAAAGCCATATCCAACCCGGAATTAATGGACATGCTGCACCTCAGAAAATCCAAATCCCATCGAGCTATGCGCTTGAGAGACTTGAACCTCAGCACTGAAATAAATAGGACATGCTGGACGGACAGATTCATAACCCAGAGGCTCCCTTCACTCTGGAATAAAATCCCAGTCCAGGTTAGGCAGAGTCCCTCATTGACTCTCTTCAAGAAGAATCTTGATGAGTGGATGGGAGATTGTAGGTTTACCCCGGGTATCACTTCTGTGTCACTGTCAGACAGAGGCACAGTATACTAACCTCGAAAAAGGGCATAGCAAAATTAATTTAAAATGGGTGGCGAAAGCCAAACACACTCTGGCTAGGCTTATAAATGCCCTAGGGTAGATAGCCTAGTATGAACCTATGAACCTATGAACCTATTTATGGTTGACCAGAACTTCTGAAGGTTGGATTTGCTATTTAGTTGATCAGAGTTAAAGAAAGACTTTTTGTCGAAATTAATTTGTTTCTTAGTTAGATTTCTAAGAATTTGATAGTTGTGAAGTAAGGGTAATTGCTTAGATTTGATCCAGGCTTTCCACACTTTATCTCTCTGGAGCATGAGGGATCTAGTGTCTTTGGAAAGCCAGGGAGCATAGTTAGATTTTATTCTAACCTTTCTAGAGGGAGCAAGGGAGTTAAGGGTATTCTAGAAGATGTTACTGAAACTATTTACAACATCATCTAAAGGGATTTGCTTCAACAAGGATCAGTCAGTGGAAGCTTATTTGAAACATTGGAGTTAGATTTATATGAAACTGTGGAAACATGCCATTCTAGATCAATTTGGCAACTCAGTCTGAGTTTCAATTATTTTAATTTTATAAGGAGAGAATTTAACATAACCCTTACTGTATGCATGTTGTTGCACACCCGTTGTTAAGGAACAGCACACTAGCCAAGAAAAGTTCTTGTTATGCATAGAGCAGCATCATTACATTTCCTTGAACTAGCATAAACCAAACCATATAGAAAAGAAATTATTGAGATATTTGCTATAATCACTTGAATCCTATTATTTGTGTATTGTTTCAAAATGTAACATAATTTTCCTTTGATGCAGCAAACCCATACATAATAATAGTAATAGTACTAATAACAGTAATAGTAATAGTAAATAGTAATAGTAATAGTAGTACTAACCAGTAATAGAGTAATTGTTTTATGTATTGTATTTTTAACTACTGTTTTTATGTAAATTTTACTTAACTTTGGAGCTTATCTCCCTGGGGCTCTACTGAAAAAGGACATGTATCCAGCTAGACTAGGCTAAATGTAAAATAAAATAAAATAAATAAAAATGAAAATAAATAATAGTATTAGTAACAGTACTACTAACAGTGATAGTAATAGTAAATAGTAATAGTAATAGTACTACGAACAGTAATAGTAAATAGTAATAGTACTACTAAAAGTAGTAGTAATAGTACTAACAGCAATAGTAATACTAACAGTAATAGTAATAGTACTACTAACAGTAATAGTAAATAGTAATAGTACTAACAGTTATAGTAATAGCAATAGTACTACTAACAGTAATAGTAATACTAACTGTAATAGTAATAGTAATAGTAATAGTACTAACAGTTATAGTAATAGCAATAGTACTACTAACAGTAATAGTAATACTAACTGTAATAGTAATAGTAATAGTACTAACAGTTATAGTAATAGCAATAGTACTACTAACAGTAATAGTAATACTAACTGTAATAGTAATAGTAATAGTAATAGTACTAACAGTTATAGTAATAGCAATAGTACTACTAACAGTAATAGTAATACTAACTGTAATAGTAATAGTAATAGTACTACTAACAGTAATAACAATAGTGATAGTGTCGCACTATTCTAAATAGATTTACTGCAGTCACGTTGTACAGAAGCAGCAAACCACAATGACACCGACATGTGCATGCCTCAGAGTTTAGGTAACAGGGTGTGGCTGCATCACAGTAAGAAACACAAAAGAAATAAAAGGCATGCAGAACATATTAGCATAAGCTGAGGCAGCTCTTCTGTCTTCCTTTGCTCAGTAGGTAGTGCATGTCTTTCTAAAGGCAACACACCTTAATATTTACAGTTGTGGTTGCAAGTCAAAACTCATCTAAATTTAATTCTAAGAAGAATATGGCTTCCTCTATGTTTTGTTTTTAGGATTCTGATTATTAAGCTATGGCATTCTTTATTAAATGCTACATAAAGAGTCTAGGGTAAAAAATGTATATGTGCTGTGGAAAATTTATGTCTGTGTTTTTTAATTCCATTAGTTGAGAAACAGCCACACCTTCCGACGGCTTGTCCAAAAGCCATTCAGAATGTTTTGTTTTTTTAGTTCTTTTCCGGGATTCAAAAAGAACACCAGGTGGCATGACATTATGCTATAATGAGCAGCTCAGCTAATACCTAGAAATCAAGCATGGAAGAAGGTACCAAATGGAAACCTTTTTAGTATATCTTTTTCTTTTTTAAAATCCTGCTCTTTATTTGTAACCACTACATAAATTTAGGGCACATATTCTAGAAATGAAAAATGTCATTGAACAATTCTTTCTTAGAATCATTGTGGGCAGAGTTTTCTTTCTTAAATGTGCAGCCATTTAAATATCATGCTTAAAACCTGTCAGTTAAATGCACTGTATGTAAAACACAAGACTGCATTATATAAACTGCCCCAGCTGTGTTGCATAGATGATTCAATGGTGCTCAGTGTAGTTACCAGCAAAAAAATAAGTCAATACTGTACTTGCAACATCCCTTGCATTAACCTTTGAAAGTTTTATCTATATAATTCATACCTCTCAGACTGCAAGCACTAAAAATAGAGAAAAAAAGGCCCTTCAAAAGTTGGTATATGCAGCTAAAAATCCAGACATCTAATTAGCATATAATTTGAATATCAAATAATATAAAACTCTTCCTGCTTCTAGTAGGAATGTGGGATACCACTCAGAGACATATTTAAAAAACAGGCAATGTCAAAAATAATGGAAAAAATGTGAACACATTATAAAAAGAGACAGTGCCATATCTGTACATTTTAATGAACTGTACGGCAGCATTCTCACACATGGTCATTTATTTTGCTTCAGAAAAAAGGAGATGAAAAATGTATGCCCTCTTTCTTTAAATTATTGTTGCCTCATGTGTTGGTCATGTAATGTAGCTTTATATTTACTAAACAGCTTCAAAAATCACATGTAATGGGGGGGGGGTTAAAAAAATTGTGTGAAGAGGTCATTTAAACCTAAAAATAGAGACACCTCCAAAAATATGGACATCATGTGCAGGGGTAACTCAATCTTGAAAAGTAGGAGCATTCCTCCAAAATAGGGACAGTTGAGAGGTTTGATATAATTGCCCACTGCATTGTCATGGCACAGACACACAAGGAGGGGTAGACAAGGGAGACAGACAAACAGTGGGTATACAAATGGCTGGGTATAAGACTGGATAAAGACAACCTGGTAACCAGCAACTGACCTGAGTATTTTAATTGAACCCAATAGGTGGTAGTCCTGCTTCTAGTCCACCAAATCTACTAATCACTGCAGAAGGGGCTGCTGACTGACAATTCAGGATCATTGCTGGCTCAGTTACAACCTCCACTAACCACTGCAGCTCTGATGCAGTCAAGACCAGAGACTGGGGAAAGCTACTTGCTTCAGATAGCCCAGAGCCTTCCCCTGATAAGGCTCTTACATCCTGCTCATTTGCCATAGCCACAACCTTGGTTTGGGTGGCAGCTGCCTACAACCATTGTAGTTTTGGCTCTTGTGGTCAATGGCAGCCTGTAAAAGAAAGAAAAAAAAAACTAAAAGACTTAATATTAGTGATGAAGTAAGACACGTGATATGGCAGATATAAAGCGAGTAAGGACCACACAGGCCACAAGTCCCACTGTTCTTAAAGACACTGCTTTCTCCTGTGGCAGCTGATGGCGCAGTGGTGTAGCGGTAGCATTGTCGCCTCACAGCAAGAGGTTCTCCAGTTCAATTCTCCCCTAGGGTGCCTTCTGTGTGGAGTCTACATGTCCTCCCTGTGTTCATGTGGGTTTCCTCCGGGTGCTTCGGTTTCCTCTCATGTTACAAAGACATGGGTCTGGAGCATTTCTCCCTGGGCCTCCACTGAAAATTGGCTCTGTTCCCAGTCAGAATTTCCCTATTAACAAATGTTAAATAAATAAATGTACTGTCTGTTTGGAAAGACAAAAGGGAAAGGCAAGGCATCGTGTCAGATATATGTTGGGAAATGCAAATAACAATGCAACAATACAGCTTGATAGACCTATACAAGCAAGCAGAAACTCAGAAAGATTCCTACAGCTCAAAACAATACTATGATAGTATAAACATGTGTAGAACAGCAATATGTAGTCAGTTTTCCATTATGCAGGACAGCAGTCATACATGACTACAGTTATTTACAAATGAATAGATGTAGCAAAAAAAAAAAACAAAGCCATAAGCTACCAAAAAGCAGACACATAACTACACTAAATACACTTATGAGCAATAAAGCAGAAGTATAAAATACTAGTGCTCACACCCCAGCATCACATGTGCCCAGTACTACATAACTAAGTGACCCAACAGAACAACTGACAGCAACAGCACAGACGGCAGTCACCTATAGCAGCCAACCTGGAAAATCATGGGATCTGGTAAATTACATAAAAAGAGAGGATCACCTGTTTTGAACAGCCAAAACCTTTAGTAATTGCAGAAATTTACACAGTGGATAGTACTACAAGCTGTACTATTTGAAATGTTCTTGCCCAGACACTGGCTGTGCAGGAGATAGAGCATAATTTCATCTGCAGGGGAGTATACATTTTTGTCAGGAATAACATAATTTCAAGACTTATTCCTTGTGACATCAGATTTGAACTCCTAGGTATGCAAATTAATTACCAGTTCAAAGCTCTTATGACCCTTCTGAGCATGATACCTAACACCTTAGCTAAAATCCCCATTAAACTCAACACCTTTTTATTGGGATATGACAACTATTCAAAAATAAACTGTTTGTCCTACACTGCACACACACACACACGCACACACACACACACACACACACACACACACACACACACACACACACACACACACACACACACACACACACAATGTCATACATAAGTAATTAACTCCCTTTTGAATGTAGCCTGTATCTCAGTAGTTATGTGCATACAATTGCTTGACAGGTGCAAGCAGTGTACAACTGACAATTGCAGTGCAGATATACCTTACTGCACTTTTGCACTTGCTCACATACATATCTAGAAGTTGATGGCTGTTCACTGACACAGGGCAGCCATCTTCCAAACCCCATATTAACGCGTCCCTAATCTTTGCAACACCACCATCTGTAACACCATTATACACATGCACCCATTCATATACAAACCAAACAGGGGATGGCAGCCATCCAACACAGGAGAGCCACACAGTCCCCATTCAGAAAGCCCCAGGAGGTGTGAAGCATATAACAGGCCTGCACACTGTACCCATTTGTACCGAGTAATGTGTTCATGTGCCAGCCTAACTGCACTCTGAAATAGCTTGTATATGTGCCAGCCTAAATGCACTCTGACATAGCTACCTCTGTGCATACACACACACACACACACACACACACACACACACACACACACACACACACACACACACACATATGTTTTTCCATTCTATAATATTTTGTATCACTTAAGTGTGCAAATGTCCTTATAGTGGATGGACAGCAGAGGTTAGACAGATTCAGCCCTAATGATGTCTTGCTACAGGCACTCAGAACCATGGCTAGTGGCTGTTATGGAGAGGGACAGTCACCAGCCTCTATTTGAGCATGTGTGGAAATCAGGGGCATGATATCATTGTTGTGAGTGGGAGGAACTGTACTGTACATAACTGTCCGAAGTGTTTAAATGATATGGAAAAGAAGGGAATGATTTTTTTCTGGTATACATGTATGGACAGGTGTTATATGTTGAGGAATCATGTTGTGCAGTGAGTAGTCAATATGCTACACTGTGCAGTGAGTAGTGAGTATGCCACACTGTGCAGTGACTAGTCAATATAGCTCACTGTTCAGTGAGTAATCAGTATGCCACACTATGCAGTGAGTAGTCAGTATGCCGCACTGTGCAGTGAGTAGTGAGTATGCCACACTGTGCAGTGACTAGTCAGTATAGCTCACTGTGCAGTGAGTAGTCAGTATGCCACACTATGCAGTGAGTAGTCAGTGTGCCTCACTGTGCAGTCATTAATCAGTAGGCCACACAGTGCAGTGAGTAGTGAGTATGCTACACTGTACAGTGACTAGTCAGTATAGCTCATTGTGCAGTGAAAGTCAGTAAGTCAGTATGCCATACTATGCAGCGAGTAGCCAGTATGCCACACTATGCAGTGAAGTCTGTATGCCACACTGTGCAGTGTAGTCAGCATGCTACACTGCACAGTGAGTAGTCAGTATGCCACAATGCACAGTGTGGTATACTGACTATACTAACTACTCACTCTGTGGGGCATGCACCTTCACTGATGTCACTGCCACAGCTAGTAGAGGCTGAGCAGAGGAGATAAGTGCACTGCTTCTGACAGTTACATATTCACCAGAAAGCAGGCTAGCATTGCATCATAGCATCAACCACCATCCCAGTCAGCCTCTAACATTCTTGCAACTCTTGCTCAAACCAGGGAAATGTGTAGAGCTGTATTCTATGCAAAATTCACTGCTACATTTGCAGAAATAAAGATAGTTGGTGTTGTGTGTGGCATGCACTAAACAATGAAGGCTGTACACGATGTTATTATTGACCTACAGAGATCCATGGTGCAATTCAATGCTATAACAGCCATCTCTCTTTAAACAGTTGACAAGTGCCTCCTGAGTTGTTCTGAACCCAACTTTGGCCTCTGGCTGTGGACATTTGCATACCCATGCTGCTGCATAGGATAACTATTGCCAGGTACACCGTTGAGGTATACCAGTCCCCAGAGCAATGATGAGTCAGCCATGACCCAGGCCGGACATGCAAAAGGGGCAGTCACTTCTTGTGCATACAGCCTATAGGTCCCATTCTTCCCATCTACCACATTTAAGTCTAAGGGATCATCGGCTTGCATGGGCATCCTGACACAGGGTCAGTACTGGGGTGTCCCATAATACTTCTCAACAACTTCCCATCACAGTCATCTGCCTACATGATCCCATAGTGGCACTCCTCACACCACTAAGTAAATAATGTTTGAAACAAACGCCCCTTCTAATGAAACCTCTCATCTCTGCCTACAGCGACTTGTGATCCCATAATCCCTAGTAGTGTAGACTGTCATGAATCTCCAGGCAAATTTATAAACAAAGATGGCTGTGAATTACATCACTTCCCCTTTTGTGGTGTAAGTGAAGCTGTCTAATGCACAGTATGTCTCCAAGGTGAACTGCTTAGCCTATCTTTTAGATACTACTGCACCATGCTGCCTCTGTATACATCACAGGACCCACAGAGGTGGACACAGCATTACTGTATCACCTGCGCACAATGTCATCTGAAAGGATGTGGTGCAGCTGCTCTTGGTATTCTATTGGCATCTAAGACACCGCTGGGGGGTGTCACGATGGTCAGAACAATGTTGTCTAAATAGATGATGCTAGTGAGGACAATTTAGTAGTTAATTTAACTATTTTTAATTTTTATGAAACTGTCTTGTCTGTATTTAATAAAGATTTAAGCTTTGTACCCACAGCACCTGACTAAACAGAATAGATTGAAGCAAATGATAGTAATATTTTGAAATTCTTCATGCTTATTCCACTGTATCTTAATTCATTGAAAAATTCTGAATTGGACTGTATTGACAGATTTATATAAATATCAGGGGGATATTTAAAAAAATTATTCATACAATTTGATATTAAAATAAAGAAAGGCATTACAATATTTTAGGAGTCGGGATGATCTGGCTATTATTACAGCAGATAAGGGAGGTGCAGTGGTTATTAGGCACAAAAAAAGATTATTTGTTAGAGGCTTCAAAACAGTTGACCAGTCCATTTTTTTTATCTGAAGTTAGATTATGACCCTATAGAAATATTCAAGGCAGAAATTGAAAAATTTTTTAATAAAAAATGAAAACATGGAATTA
>NC_056729.1:1592398541-1592408541 GCF_019279795.1 Protopterus annectens
CTCAAATTATATATGGTATGATCCCAGTTATTCTTATTAGCTGTAATATGTAATTACTGACCACGGGATGGACAAAACCAATCTATAATCAAATGGGATAGGTTATTTTGAGTACAAAAAGGGAAACTGGCTAGGCTTAAAATGGCTCTCAAGGACAGCTAGCCTAATACTTACCTGTGAATTTATGAACCTATAAAAGGATACAAGGCTTAAAACAATATGTACTATATGGGCCATCTCAAAGCCCTGCCACTATACTCAGTATCCTATAGACTGCTAAAAGGTGACCTGCGTCTGGCATACAAAATGTATTTTGATCTAATGGATCTATTTCAGATCATTAAGTCGTATGACATCAGAAATACTCAGTCCATGAATCTAAACCTCTTCTGCAACATCAACAGAATGGCTTGGAGGGGCAGGTTTATCTCATATAGGATACCACTGGTTTGGAACAGACTCCCAATTCACATAAAACAAAGCTCATCACTGATCATATCCAAGCACAATTTTGATCTATGAATGGGTATTAGAAAATTTACCCCAGGAGTACCCGCTGTACTACTAATGGACGGAGGCAGCTCCAAAATGCTTTATCCCATATGTGGATCGCTTTAAATTACTTATGGTGTGATCCCAGTTATTCTCACTGAGGATAATATATAATTATCTACCATGGGATGTATATGGCCAATCTAATACCAAATGGTGTAGATTAATTCAAGCTCTGAAAGGGATATTGGCTAGGTTTAAAATGACCCGTAAAGGTAGTTAACCCAGTGCTTACCTATGAAACTGTGTATTATATATATATATATATTTTTTTTTTTTTTTTTTTTCCCCCAGGATACTTTTTATATATAATGATTTCTTAGAAAATTATTGATTCAGTGATTTGATATTTACACTTTTGGAAATTGTACTTGATCTGCTTAAACTGTTTATTAACAAACCTGTTTTGTATGCAACTAGCAAATAACGTATCATTTGTTGAACACAGTACTGCCAGCTAACACGATGAGTTCCAGTCATGCTATACTCTGAGTCATCTTGTGACTTTGCAGGGAGATTTTTTTCTTAAGTCTGTAAACTCATTTGGTGCAAGGAACCTTTTTGTTGATGAGTCAGGATATTTGCCTGGTTAACTAATAATGATATTTGCCTGGTTAACTAATAATGATATTTGCCTGGTTAACTAAGTAACCAAGACTCATACAATAGGCAAATGGAGAACAAAGGAATAAAACCCAGGCATCAAAATGAATCTTATTACCAGCTCATGCTCTATCCTGCCTGACTTGATATCTTTTTTAACAGCAGAACCTTACTGGAAGTAAGCTGATGCAAATCTGACATGAGGTTACACAGTTGTTAGCAGTTGCTTTATCAGTTAATCAGTGATACCCACTGCCCTAAGTTATGACTAGACATCATTACCAATACATGTAAAGCGAAAACTACAACTGTGTAGAATACATTTTCAGTCTGAATTTGTAAAATAAACAGTTGTATTTGCAAATTGTCTTTGATGAGTAAGAGCATAGGTGTACCTCTCAGCATTTAACTATAAATATGAATCTGCAACTGCCTGGATAATTATTATGAAATATTGTAAGATAAAATAGTCCGCATAATAAGTCAGTCTAAAAGTGAAAAAAAAATGGTTCACCTTGACAGTAATGTGTCTCCTATGACATAAAGCCAGCACATTGTAGAGAAAAGTTATTCTTTTGTGTTGCTGACATCTACCATATAAGTTCAATTGTTTTAATTGTAGTCCATACAAGGTACTGCTGAAAAGTCAGTCAGGTTAACCTGTTTAAATATGGTACCGCCTTGCTTGCCATGGACCTTGTTCTTGTAACTCTAGTAGTTAACCATTCCATTCCCATAGTGAAACTTTTTATTGTAATGAAATGTACTCTGTTTCATACATCAGAAGCTCTTCCAGACTTTACCTAAATTTCATGTATGACATTTCAAGGTATCAGTGTACATGTACAGGAGTAAAATTAGACTACTAAGAATTGTGGGATGTAGGTACATCAGGAGTGTTGCTCTGGGACAAAAAATGTCTTCTGCAGAATATTTCAAGTACTGAGTGTTTAAATAATGCTTTGGGTCATCTTGTCAATTGCTATTTGACTAACTTATGGGAACAAAGTGTTGCAATTTAAGCAGCTATAAATTAATAGTTCTCCAATACATTACTTAAAAAAACATGAAATATTTTAATAATTCCATAAGGTATGTTTTAAACAAACCTAAAATATGTTTTAATAATTATATAAGGTATGTTTTATGGTTACATTTTGATTATTTACTACACCTCTCTTGAAGTTATTCATAGAGCTTTGGATGCATACAAGAAATCTGACAAGATAATACATCTTGGATGGCCAAGTAACCAAAACACACACACACACACACACACACACACACACACACACACACACACACACACACACACACACACACACGCGCACACTCAAATGCACATGTGCATGCACGCGCACACACACACAAAATTACACAGCAGACCCTTGGTTATGCGAAAGTGCACTTACTTGAAAGTACACTTTCGCGAAACCCGCTTCAGCGAACGGGCTGCGTACTGCAGCTTAGTGCAGTAGTCTCGGACCTTAGGGTTAGGGCATGGGTCATGGTAAGGGGATAGCTAGTAGGGCTATCCCTTTACCATGACCTGTGCCCTAACAATAAGGTCTGTGACTATCGCACTACAGTGGAGGACATAGAAAATTTTCCTACTGTCCTCCACTGTGGTGTGATATGTTCGCAGAAGCAGTGTTCGCGGAAGTGTACTTTTGAGTAAGTGCACTTTCGCGGAACACAGGGTCTGCTGTATAATTTCGAAGAAATGTATTTTTGAAGTTATACAGTAGACCCATATATATATATATATATGTATATGCATCTATATTACGGCATCAAATGGGCTGTTAACCGAATGCCCTTTTATCGACACATATTAAGCAAAATACAAAAACCCGGAATGGCTACAAAAGGAATTTTTTTCTCGGGGGAAAATAAATCGCTTGACCAATACAAAAAAAAAAAAAAAATTAGACTGTACGAAGTGCCCCCCACACCCCCCTAACTAAATATACCAACTCCGAGATCACACTACAGTGGAGGAAAGGGCAAATCCATGATGACAGCCAAGTGATTTTTTTTCCCCTGGGAAAAAGTTTGTTTTTGTGGACGTTCGGGGTTTTTGTATCTTGCTTAATATGTGTCGATAAAAGGGCGTTCTGTTAACAGCCTATATATATATATATATATATATATATATATATATATATAAAATTCAAATTCACTACAAGCACTTAAGTCCTCAGTGCTCAAAAACAATGTCTTCAAGCCAGGCACTTGAGCGCCTTGTAGCTCAGCTGTGCTGCTACAAACCTGAAAATGAATTTGGGCAAGCAGTTGTGGGGAGTGAGGGGGAGGGAATTTGAGGAGTAGGGAGATGGGGGTATATTTAGGGGGTAGGGAAAGGGAAGGTTATGAAATAATTGCAGAATTTAGGTTTGTGGGTTAGAGTTTTAGGTTTAAGGAACAAAATGGGAGTTTTATAGTTAATGAGCAATCTTGGAATTAAGGATTAGGAAGGGAATTGGAGTTTTAGGTTTAGGGCATGCTTGCAGAATTTAGGGTTATTTTGGGAGAGTGGAAGTTTAGATTAAGGGTTCAAGGAGTTCATTAGGAACTGGGTGGGAATTTTAGGTTAAGGGTTTAGGTTCTGATATGGTTATGTAATTCATAGGATTAGGTGTTGAAAGGGATATTTAGAAATAGAGATTAGGCTAATGGAAGTTAGAGCACTTGCTTTTTAAACAAGCAGTAGCAAGCATGTATATCATCAGCTACAAGAAAGCATAAAAATATATGTATATGTATGTATATAAATGTGCTTTCTCTCTCTCTCTGTAGATATATATATATATATATATATATATATATATATCTCACACACATATATTTTTATATATACATGTGTGTGCATATATATATATATATATATATATATATATATATATATATATATAGCTATTGATATAAATAGCTATATATATATATATATATATATATATATATATATATATATATATATATATATGGATTCCTATTACAAGAATGAAAGTTCACTACTTCGAACTTGTAATAGGAAGCCTCACTTCTGCGAAAGTTCACTTTCATAGGTTCATAGGTAGGTACTAGGCTATCGGCCCTGGGGCCTATACAAGTCCAGCCAAAAAGGTAGCCTGGCTTTTGCCACTCAAGAAAATTATTTTTCTGTGCCACTGTCGAGCAGAGCCACAGAGGTGATCCCCGGGGTGAATTTCCTATTTCCCATCCAATCATCAAGATTTTTCTTGAAGAGTGCTAATAAGGAGCTTTGTTTGATATAAATAGGTAGTTTATTCCATAGTATGGGACATCTCTGAGACAGGAATCTATCCTTCCAACATGTTCTGTTTATTGTGGTGACAAGGTTTAGGTCCCTAGAGCGTGTAGCTCAGAGGGATTGGGATTTCTTTAAGTGGAGCATGTCCAACAGCTCTGGGTTTGACATATCTTTGTATGTTAGGCAGAGATCACCTCTGAGTAGGTGATATGTACAACGAAAGGCTGTTGCACTGAACTTCCATGCAGTACTCACGGACTTTAATGAAAGTGAACTTTTGCGTAAGTGCTGAAAACACTGCAGCACAGTGGAGGACATAAAAAAACAAGCAATGTCCTCCACTATGGTGTGATAATCACAGACCTTAGGGTTAGGGTAAGGGGATAGTTAGTAAAGCTATCCCCTTACCCTAACCCCTGCCCTAACCCTAAGGTTCGTGACTATCGCACCATAGTGGAGGACATTGCTATGTCTTTCACTGCGCTGCAGTCATCATGGACCTTAGGGTTAGGGCACTGGTCATGGTAAGGGGATAGCCCGTAGGGCTATCACCTTAATATGACCCGTGCCCTAACCCTAAGGTCCGTGAGTACTGCACGGAAGTTCAGTACAACACCCGTTCGTTGTACTGAACTTCACGTAAGTGCACTTTTGATTAAGTGCACTTTCTCTGCAGTGAGCATTCCATGCACTATTTCGAATTAGTGAATAAATGTGTGATATATATATTTATTTATTTGTTTTACATTTGTTGACCGGGAAAGTCCGACTGGGTATATGCCCATTTTCAGCGGAGGCCCAGGAAGAAAAGCTCCATATATTCAGACATATGAGATTTACATAATATAAGAGTACAATCTAGCATATCAGATGAAAAAAGAAAACAGCATAATTATAGTAAAGACACAGTTCAGCAGGAGAAATGACCTATATGTCAGAGTATAATATCACAAGGAAGGCTCCATATATTCAGACAAGCAAAATTTCACATAATATTAAGAGTATAATCTAGCATTTCAGAGGAAAAAAAGAGTGTATTTATAGTAAAGATTCAGTCTGACAGGTAATGACATATGTCAGAGTATAATAGTATAAGGTGCAAGACATTTGCCTAGTAGTATTAATTTCTCACATAGAGAAAAGAGTAAACATCATACTGTAATCATCTGCTAGTTAAAGGATATGAAATACTGATAACCTGTTGACAGCTAATAGTATAGCTAGCAGCTAATTAGTGGTACAGGAGAAGGGGGGGTTAGTTGGGGTATGTACAAGGACATAGCCAGTGAGATTTTAGGTGTGCTTTAAGAGCATTTTTGAAGAGACTGCTGGAAGGGAGGGTAGTTATGGCAGTGGGAAGTGAGTTCCAGATTTTGGATATGGAGTAGGAGAATAGTGCTTCTCCTGCAGAGTTGTTGGGTTTGGTGACTTGGAGTAGATTTTTGTTGCAGGAGCGAAGGGGTCTGGAGGATTGGTAGGGTTGGAGAAGTGTATGAAGTGATGGAATTTTAAGAGGTTGGTTTACAAGTTTATGAGCAAAGGTAAGTTGGGTTAAGTGTAGGAGTTGAGGGAGCTCAAGCCAGTCTAGGTTTCTAAGGGAGACACAATGGTGACTGTGGTGGGAGTACCCTGATGCATATTTTGCAATTTTATTGTAGCAGGCTTCACGTTTATTTTGGTCTGATTGTCGAAGCTTTGTGAGTATGGGGTGATGCATAGAGTAGGGTTGAGATTAGTTGGGAAGTTGCGGTAGAGATTCTGGCTGGTTTGGTTAGGTACTGTTGGTTTCTATACAAAGCACTCAGTTTTTTGTGGACTTTTTTATTGTGAGTGATATATGAGTGTCAAATTTGAGTTTGTTGTCAATCTGTATACTGAGTAGCTTAGTGTGGGCTGTTGGTGAGATGGAAGTGTTATCTTTGGCAAGTATGTTGAAATGGGGGATGTTCGGGGTAGATTTTGAGGGTTGAAAGATGAGGAGTTTGGTCTTATTTGGGTTGAGGAGGAGTTGAGCATTTAATAGCCAACTTTCAACAGAAGAGAAAGATGCTCGAGTGATCTGTTGTAGTTCTGTTAGAGTTGGAGCTGAGTAGATGAGAATGGAGTCATATGCATACTGTATGAGGGAGGCATGTTTGGTGGCAGTGTGCAGGTCATTGGTAAAAATGGAGAAGAGCAAGGGGCCAAGGATGGAGCCTTGGGGAACCCCGACAGTAACAGGGAGGTGAGGGGATAGATCGCTGTGCCAGACAAACGACTGCTGGTGGCCGTGTAGAAAGTTGGGGAATCAATTGATGGCAGGTATGGAAAAGGAGAAGTTGGAGAGTACAGAGAGTAGAAGATCATGTGATACAATATCAAAAGCCTTCGATAGGTCAAGAAATACAGCAGGGGAGAAAAGGCCATTGTTTTCATGTTGGAGAATGGTGTTAGTGAAGGAGAGCAGAGCAGTTGTGGTGCTATGGTGTGGTCTGAAACCATGCTGTGTGTAAGAGAGGAGATTATTGTCTAGGAGATAGAGATCTGTGAGTTGATACATTTTCAAGTATCTTGGGGAGAGGTGAGAGGATGGCAATGGGGCGGTAGTTGGAGATGTCTGTTGAGAGCCTTTGTGTAGGGGTATGATGTGGGATATTTTCCATAAGGTTGGCACATGGGACTCAGATATGGAGTGGTTGATTAATATGGAGATGGGATAAGCTAAAACATCAGCTGCTATTTTTAGGTATTCTGTAGACAGGTTGTCAGCTGCTAGTCTTGTGGGTTTAAGTTTTGTCAGTAGTTTTTTTTATGTTGGAGGTGGGTACTGTGGAAAGGAAGAAGGGAGGGAGGGGTGGACTTGGTTTGGGTGTGGGGGGTTTTGATGTAGGGAAGTGTTTTTTAGTTAGGGATACAACGGTCTCTGTAAAATGTTTGTTGAAAGAGTCAGCTATGCTACAGGTGGAGAGAGGGGTGGTTGGTGGGGGGGGGGGGTTACCTTCCCTGGGCAGAGGACAGAGTTAATTGTGGACCAAAATTGCTTTGGGTTGTTTTGGGAGGAGTTTAGGGATGTCTGATAGGAAAGGGCTTTGTCTGCTTTTACTTGCTTTTTGTCTTTGTTACGTAGTTCAAGGGATAGTTGCCTATCTGAGGGGTTTTTGGTTGTGCGCCATTGTTCCCATATTTTATCCCTGGATTTCATAAGGTCTTTGGTGTTTTTTTGTAGCCAGGGGGATTTTTTAGTTCGGATTTTGGTGCATCTTTGGGGGGCATGGGAGTTAAGGATGTTGAGGAAAGTGCTATGTGTGCATGTCTACATATATACGTGTGTGTGTGGTTTTATATATATATATATATATATATATATATATATATATATATATATATATATATATATATATATATATATTATGTATATATGTATATAAATGTGTGATACACATACATATATAGATATGTGTGTGTGTGTGTGTGTGTGTGTGTGTGTGTGTGTGTGTGTGTGTGTGTGTGTGTGTGTGTGTGTGTGTGTGTGTGTGTGTTTCATTGGCCTTCTGGTCCATTTTAATAGCCCTGACCTTGCCCTTAACCCTAACTGCACAGTTTATATTAAAAATTCCTTTCCATAACATTGTCCCAGCACATGGCAGCTCAGGCATTCACCAAGCACACAAAGGAACACACATGTGCACCTATGTGCGCACACACACACACACACACACACACACACACACACACACACACACACACACACACACACACACACATACACACACGCACATACACACACGCACATACACACACGCACACACTCAGCACGTGTTAAATCTAGTCACTTATCTAATCCTTACCTTAACCATAAAACATACTTGCACAAAAACTCCCAGCCCTGCCACAAATCTTTGTCAAACATTCATTCAAACACCTCTTTGTTCAAAATGATCTACATTTCGCTTACATCACAGGAATTAGTGATGACCAAGTGAATTGTAAAATGTCTTTTACTGTTGTAAAAGGAATGAGTGTTACAATAAGTGTAAAAGACGCAGGTCATAAACTGAGTTTCTTAGGCTCATAGTGCAAGATATTTCTTGTATCAGTCAAAGCAATACTCCATATGTTCCAGTTAGCAAGTATTTTTTTTTTATTTTTTCGAATTGACATAAGTGACTAAGCAAACTGCATGAGTCTCTACTGAATATGATTTTAGGTAGTTTATATAGGATTTTATGAACATAATATCTTGTGAATGTTTTTTACTGTACTTTTGGTGTAAATTGTAATCATTTTTTTGTGGGTAGTACAATATGACATATTGATATAAGGCATTTACTAATATAGTATTTGTAAGTTGTAAATATTAAAAACGGATAGTTTTCATTATTCTTATAATTAGTAGGAGGTGTTATTAACCACATTTTGCACATGTTCATAACAGGATATTGTATATGTCTGCTGGATATCTGAGACTGAAGTTTTATGTGTAGTGAAAACAAAAGGTGTTGCAAACAGCATACTAATGAACGTGTTGGGTGCATTATAAAAAAATGGACAAGCACATTGGAATGCAGCCAGGCCACTTCTGTTGCGCAAGATTTAAAGTTTCAGTATTGAGATTTTTTACTGGCTAAGAATTTGCTCTTGGCTGAAGAGTTTAGGTGGCAATGTGAACATAAGGTTGATAAAATGCCTATTTTGAATATTAGATTCACTCTTGTTGCCTCATTAAAACATCTGTAATCCAAAAAAATGTTATTTTTTACCTCTCTGAAGGTTTTAACTCGCTTTGCAAAAGACTGAAAAACAGATTGATTTTAAATCAAAACATTTTTGTATACTTGAAAGTGTAATATATTTTATATTTAATTTATTTCTTGGACAGTTACACTCATTTATAGTACTTAAAACATATGCAAGTGCAGGTGTCACAAAAAGAGTTTCAGATCCTACACATAAAAACTTACTTTAAACACTAATAGCTAAAACTTGCACTTCAGCTTATGTATTTACCCAGTGTAGTTTGAAGAAAACATCATGTCTTCTGCAATATTTTTTGTTTTAGATGGAAGCAGTTATTTTAACAATCTGAGAAATGGGCAGGTACACTGGTCATTCATAATGTAGGGCATGATTCAGAAAGGTTACCATGAGGTGTAAGTCCAGTGTTCACCTTGCGGTAACCAATTTTGCTTCAGAGATAGCCTTGCAAAGAGGGCCTACTACAGTTGCCAGTGAGGCATCCTGGAGAAGCAGCCTAAGTTGATTAGGCATGTGCGCTCTACACTAACTTACTTAGCTATGTGCACTCCACCCTAACGTAATTAGCCATGTGAGCTCCTGCAATAAAATATCTGTGCAGATGATTGATTCAGAGCGTCAGTGGTCTGCATAAGTTACCTCAGCAGTTCATGTTGATGAACACGGCCAATAGCTCATGTTCATCCATTGCTTTCCATGGGTGAAATTGCATTAGAAGTTAGTGCTGGGGAATTTAGTGGCAATGTAGTGGTGGTGTAGGTGTGTGCACATACATATGTGTGTGGCTGCAAGTGTGAGTACATGCAGAAGGATGAGTGGCCTCAAGTGTGCATATGT
>NC_056729.1:1592411041-1592578541 GCF_019279795.1 Protopterus annectens
CCATGTCCAACCCGGAATTAATGGACATGCTCCACCTCAAAAAATCCAAATCCACCAAAACCACTAGAGCAAGCGACTTAAACCTTAACGGATATAAATAGGGCGTGCTGGAGGGATAGATTTATCACTCAGAGACTCCTATGCTGTGGAATAAAATCGGTCCATGTGAGGCAGAGCACCTCGCTGACTCTGTTCAAGAGAAATCTAGACCTGTGGATGGGAGATCGTAGGTTTACCCCGGGAATCATCTCTGGGTCACTGCTGGACAGAGGCACAACAAACTAATGGGCACAGTATTTTTTCATATAAGGGGTGGCGTAAGCCACAATAATTTGGGCTAGGCTTATAAATGCCTTAGGGCAGATAGCCTAGTATAAACCTATGAACCTATGAACCTATGAATATGTGAATAAGTTTCTGTGTGTGTGTGTGTGTGTGTGTGTGTGTGTGTGTGTGTGTGTATGAGTGGGAGGGGACTTCTTACTTCTATACCTGCAGACATCGAAAATTGGTGCAAAGGCCATTGAAAAGTATATTATTTATTGGATAACGTGATTCGTTTATTTACACAAGTGAGAGAGTATATAAATGGTAAACTAGGATTCAAGGTCATCTGATGAAGTCTTTATGAGGAGAGATGAAAACGCTGGTCCTACAAGTGCATTTATGTGTGTATGTAGTGAGTAAAGTCTGTGGATTGTGCATTAAAAATTTTTTTCAAGTCACCTTGTATTTTCCGTTTTCTGAGGGACCTGCTTTGTGGATTCCATTGAAAAGTAGGTACCTCCACACAAAAATCTGGACATTTAATTAGCATAAAATATGAATGCTACTTGGTACATAACTCTGCCTGCTTCCAGTAGGAATGGGGGTACTACTCTTAAACACATTTAAAAAGTGAAGTGTTGCAAAAATAATGGAAAAATATAAGCACATTATCACAGAGGTTGTAAAATCTGTAGGTTTTAATGGCACTGCAAAATTCTACCACACAAAAAGTCATTTATTTTTGCTTCAGAAAAAAGATGTAAGATGCTAGTTCGCATTCTTTAAATCATTTCTGCTACTAGTATGTTGGTCATGTAGTGCAATTTTCTGTGTATCAGACAGCTTCAAAAATCACGTTGATGAGGGATATTCAGAAAATTATTTGAAGAGGTATATCAAGCCCAAAAATGGAGACATACCTCCAAATATAGGTACATCATCTGCAGGAGTTACTCGTGCCTGAAAATGACTTTGTTTCTCCACAACAGGGGACAGATGAGAGGTCGGGGGGGGTTGTCATACTTCCACAATCTCCTAGACTAATGAGCAAATCCTGCAATACTGGGAGGGCAGTAGACACCAGGAATACTCTTTGTATCACATGCAGTGTCAGTGGTGCAACAGGCAGCTCACTTGCCTTTGGTGTAGAAGGCTGTGGGCACTATTCCCACACCAGGTAGATTGATTGCTGACACTGCACTGCAGCATAAAGGGGTGCTGTACTGAGTGTGGTGTTCTTCAGATGAAATGTTAAACTGAGGCTCCATTTGCTTGAGTTGGTGGTATCTCAGATAGATGTAAAAGATTCTATGGTACCTACTGAAAAAAGCAGGGGAAGTTTCCTGTTGCTGTGGCTAAATTTCTCCCAGTAGTATAAATACTACCTTGGGTTTCCCTTGAAAGCTGGCTATTAGCCTAGTGGGACTAACCTGATCAACAATGGATAAATAAATATCATGCACTTGAACAGTTAGCAGAGAAGATTTACAGTAAGAAAAACATGGGACTTGGCGAAGGTCAAACACCAGGGATACTTTTTATATCATGCCCTAAAGGCATTTAAACAGGTAATATACACGTTTTGCAGTATTGAAGGCATCAGGCAGGAGAACACTAGACACCAGAGACAGTCTTTATATTGTGCCTTAAAGGCACATAAACAACTAACAGAAAAGTTTTCCAACTCAAAAGACATGGGGTAGGGGACACTAGACACCGGCGATATTCCTTATATCATGCCCTAAAGACAATTACAAAGATCTAAACACTATATTGCTGACACTCAAAAACAGCTGTAATAGAACTTTACTCCTCTACATTACCACTAGATACCAGGGTACGTTTACATATTACCTTAAATCTTAAAAAAAATAATAATAAAAAGTTAAATTTGAAGGGGGGCTCAAACCATATACCTTCGGTACACGGTGTAGGCCCTGAGGAAAGGGTAGGCTTCTATTCCTCCACTAGACACAAGGTACAATGCTAGCAGATTACCTAAGTCTTTAAAAAAATAAATAAAAACGAAAAAGGCAGGGGTCATAATGCAAATCCTGCACTTGGTATGTGTTTCACTCTCTAAGAAGTCTTAAACTCTAATGTTAAAATAATTTATTTGTTAGCTGTTTAAAACATTCTATAGAGTCTCCTTGCTCTTTATAAATGTTTTTTAGTGGCTCACTCCTATTTTTCTGCTGTGTTAAACATTCTGTAGTGTTTCCTGTCGAAACTAGGATAGCTAGTAGCTCTAGCATTATACAGATACAGGTTTGCTGCACTTGGGTCTGTTTGTAGTGGCTACTTGTTCTGAGCACATTTTCCAGGCCATCTTGGATTGGAAGAGGATCTCCTACACTCTGGTGAGAGGAGTGTGCTGATTGGAATCTGTCTGGTGAAGCAAATGTTCGATCACTGGAAAGCAACATGAACTATATAAGACTGGAATTATCTACTCAGAACAAGGTGAGGAAATGCTGTGTGCTTATTTTTACTGAGACTTGGCTAAATTCTAACATTAATGACAGTGCAGTCCATGTGGAGGGGTTATCACTTCCCTTATAACCTTTAATACCGGGCTATACGACTGGATGAGTGGTCATAAAGTCTTTACTAATTATTTGTGCTATGTAGAAAGCATTGCTTACTACATTAGACACATTGTAGTCAAAGTTAAGGTTGCGGTCAACTTGTAATCCCAAGTCCCTTACCACTCTGTGGGTACTTAAGGTATTGTTATTGATTTGATAGTGTGAAGGGACATTGTTTGTGCAGAAAGGAATGATGACGCATTTCTTTGCATTCAGTTTTAGTCCACAACTAGGACACCAGTTGTTGGTCTGCGTAAGACCTTCCTGGAGTATACTGACATCATTTGAGGATTCAATATCTGCATCATCCACTTCGGGTTAACTCTGTGCAGTGTCCTCTGGACATCAGCTGGATTGAGGGTGAGCATCTTCTTGTTATGGCCAATGGGCATTTTCTTCACTGTTGTTCTGTTCCCTTCCTCGAATTTGCTGAAGTAGACATTCAGCTTATTTAGGAATTCCTTGTTGTCCTCACATTGCAAGGATATTGGCTTGTAGTCAGTTATGGCCTGGATACCCTGCCATAGGGTCTTTTTTAGTCAGAGGAGTAGCTCTGGATCTTTCTGCCGTAGGCGCATTTTGCTTCCCCCACTCCCTTCTTCAGATTTGCTCTGGCTGTACTGAGGGCTTCCTTGTCTCCAGACCTGAAGCCTGCATTCCTTGCTCTCAGTAGCTCGTGCACCTCTCTTGTCAACCAGGGTTTCTGGTTGGCTCGTGTGATGATGGTTTTAGTGACTGTCACATCATCCACACATTTCAAGATGTAGCCCATCACCACCTCGGTGTACTCCTCCAGGTTTATACCCTGGTTCTCAGTAGCCACCTCCTTGAATATGCTCCAGTTTGTGGTCTCAAAACAGTCCTGGAGTGCTGAGACTGGCCATACTCTTACTTGTTTCACTGTTGATCTCCCTCTAGTTAGCAATGGTTTATATGCCAGCAGTAACAATATGGAGAGGTGGTCAGATTTTCCCTGGTGTGGGTGAGGCACTGTCTTACATGGCAGTTTAACATTGCTGTATACCTTGTCCAGTGTATTCTCCCTCCTTGTTGCAAAGTCCACATACTGGAAGTAGTGGGGCAGAACTGTCTTCAAGTTGGCCTGATTAAACCCACCATGCCACTATATGAACACAGTCTGGATTCCGTTTTTTGCAGTTCATTTATAGCCTGGTATAATGTGGTTGTTGCCTCATTTGGATTAGCACTGGGACTGTAGACAGCTGTGATGCAGATGCTGTTAAATTCCATGGGTAGATAAAAGAGTCTGCATTTCAGTGACAAAAACTCTAGATTATCTGAGCAGTGCAAGAATACTATCTCACAACTGGTACACCACTTGTTATCGATGTATATGCAGATGCCCCCACCTCTGGACTTAGCACTGAGAGAATGTATTGTCTGCTCTAAAAAGTGATAACCTCTCCACATGGACTGCACTGTCATTAATGTTAGAGTTTGGCCAAGTCTCAGTAAAAATAAACACACAGCATTTCCTCACCTTGCTCTGAGTAGATAATTCCAGCCTTATATAGTCCATGTTGCTTTCCAGTGATCAAACATTTGCAAGCAGGATAGATGGGAGTGCAGGCCTGTAGGGATTTGTTTTTAGCCTTGCAGTTATTAGGTTCATAGGTTCATAGGTAGATACTAGGCTATCTGCCCTAGGGCATTTATAAGCCTAGCCAGAGTGTATTTGGCTTCCGCCTCCCTATTAGATTAGCCTACTGTGCCTCTGTAAAGTAGGTCACAGAAGGTACCCTTTTAAGATTAGTTTACTGTGCCTCTGTCTAGCAGGGACACAGGAGAGATCCCAGGGGTGAATTTGCGATTTCCCATCCACGCGTCCAAATTTCGCTTGAAGAGGGTCAGCGAGGGGCTATGTCTAACATGAATTGGGATTCTATTCCAGAGTGAGGGGAGCCTTTGGGAAATGAATCTGTCCCTCCAGCATGTCCTATTTATTCTTGTGATGAGGTTTAGGTCCCTGGAGCGTGTAGCTCTAAGGGACTTGGATTTTTTGAGGTGGAGCATGTCCATTAATTTTGGGTTTGACATGGCTTTGTACGTCAGGCATAGATCGCCTCTAAGCAACTGAGTAGAGCTGGAGTTTCTTTAGTCGAGCTGCATAGGACATCTGTTTGTAGCCCATGATCCTCTTGGTGAGGTACTTTTTGGGTCTCTCCAGTTGCTGCAGGTGTCAGGTAAGGTACATCCCAAAAGGGGCATTGTATTCAATTATGGGCCCGATGAGTGATGAGTAGAGGGGCACAATGACCTCTCTTGATCTAGATGCGAACCCTTTCATGATAAGGTGGGCTATATAGAAGGTATTTCTAACCACTTTGGCAATGTGATTATCAAAGGAGAGATTACTATCTATGTTGGTCCCCAAATCTCTAATTACTTCTTCCGTACTTAATGGATTACCACCTATGTGGTAATTTGTGGGAACCTTGTTTTTCCCAAAGGGGATGACTATGCACTTTTTAGCATTTAGCTTGAGGCCGTGGCTCTGGCACCAAGCATCCGTCTCTGTGAGACCCTTTTGGAGGATGTTTGTGTCAGCTGGAGATTCGATTATGGCCCCCAGTTTGCAGTCATCTGCGAACTTTGTCAGCCATAATCCCCCCATGTTAGCCTGAACCTCAGAGAAGTATATACCGAACAAGAGAGGTCCCAGAACTGAGCCCTGTGGGATGCCACTTGTAACTGGTTTGGATTCGGACATGGCACCTGCGATTCTGACCATGTGGGTTCTATCTCTGAGCCAGTTTGCAACCCATCTTGTGATATAGGGGTTAATATTTAAGCTGGTAAGCTTATTTATGATGCCCGAGTGGGATATTGTGTTGAAGGCTTTTGCGAGGTCCAGGTAGGCTGTGTGGACTACCTTGCCCTTATCTATGGCTTTGGTAACTGTTTCAAAGAAATCAACTAGGTTTAAGAGGCAAGATCTGCCCTTAACAAAGCCAAATTGGGTAGGGTCCAGTGTCTGGAGGCTCCCAATGTCTTTGTTTATGTGTTCCATGATAATACGCTCCATAGCTTTACAGACCAGACTAGTCAGGCTTATGGAGCAATAGTTTCCAGGGTCTGTTGTGGCACCACCTTTGTGGAGTGGGACCACTGTAGCTGTACGCCATTCTTTGGGTACATATCCTGTAGTAAGGCTAAGTTTGAACAGTGACTTAATGTGAGGGTTCAGTTCTTCTTGGAGCTCATGTCAGACACAGCCTGGGACACCATCCGGTCCCATAGATGATGTGTTTTTTGCTTTGGAGAGGGCAGTTTTCACCTGTGCATCTGTGATGTCAGGGAGGTTACATTCAGTTGGGATAGGCGTTTGCTCCTTTGGGGGGGAAGGGGGGGAGAAGTTTGCGCTGAATCTGTCTGCCAGGATGTTGGCTATGTCTGTAGGTTCGGTATATTTTGTACCGTTATGCAACAATTCAGAGCATATCTGGGAGTTTCCGCCCATGTTTCTGACATAACTAAAGAAGGCCTTGTGATTATCTTTAGTGTTTAGGGCAATTTTTCTTTTGAAACTGGCCTTTAATGATTTTATGAGGGTTCAAAGTTTCTTGCTAATACTGATCAGAGATGCCTTCCCTTTTTGGGATTTTACTCTGTCATGTAGTAGCTTCCTCCTTCTGTTGTGTAGCTTATTTATGGCCGGGGTCCACCAGACCAGTCTCCTGTTTTTGGAGGAGTGATTCTTGGTTTTATTTGGGATAGCACGATCCATGCATTCCTGCAGGTACTCATAGAATGCATTTGTAAAGGATTCTGTGGATTGGGCTGTATTATCCTCTGTCCCAGGGGCTTTGAAGGATTCCACCTCAGTCTTGAGAAGTGCAAAGTTGGCTTTGGAGAAATTCTTTACAGTGATTTCCTTGGCTGGGGGTGGGGACAGGATATGGATGTCCAGGGAAATTTGTTTATGGTCTGATCTTGCCAATGAGGGGTTTACCTCTGGTGTGGAACATAGAGTCCCCATGTTGGTGATGACCAGGTCCAACATGTTGTTCCCTCTTGTGGGAGTGGTGACCAGTTGTTCCATTGTGTTAAAGTTTATAAATTCAAGGAACCGTTGGGCGAGGGTGTTTGGGCTTGAGTAGTTTTCCCAGTCAATGTTTGGGTAGTTGAAGTCACCCAATAACATAGTGTTTGGAGAGACCTTCATATTCTCCAGTGTTCTCAGGAATGCCAAGTGGGGTTCATGTAATAGGGAGGGTGTTCTGTAGCAGGCTACAAACTGAAAGGCAGCTTTGCCTGCTGTTAGTTGCACATGGATGGTTTCCGATGCTTCGTGCAGTGCCATTAACCTGGAGGTGTAGGTATCTTTGATGAATATAGATACTCCCCCTCCTTTTGTGCTTCGGTCCGAGTTTTGGGGCTGAAACGCATGGTATGAGTTATAACCTGGTAGTGCTGGGGTGCTCTCAGGATTCTTGAACCAGGTTTCTGTTACTGCACAGACATCGATTTACTCCATACTGAGGAGAGTCTCGAAAAGTGCATCTTGAGGTTTAGACTTCTGGCATTGAGTAGCATTACCTTTAGTTTTTTTATCTTTGGGTTGTCTATGGAGGTGGGTTTGTCCTTTGAGCCTTGCCTAAAAAAGGCACTATGGGGGTGGCAAGAGCCTTGGCCAGTATACGAAAGCCTAAGGGTGACAGGTGCAAGCCGTCACTAGCAAAGCAACGTGGCTTGTTGAGCATGTCATCCCAGGCTGACAGACACTGGATCCCCTTTGAATGACACCAATACTTTAGCCAATTGTTGAAACTGATCATTTTGTCTTTATACTGTGGCATCATTCTTGGTGAGGGCAAGATGCTACTCAAGGTCAGGAACATACCAGCCTGGGCTACATGGTCAGAGAGCTCCTCTATGTCTCTTTTCATGTAGCCCAGGGAGGTACGTCTCAGGTCATTCACACCAGCATGGACAATGACGGAGTCATACTTGTACTTGCTTTGGAGTGACCTGAGTGCTTGCATTATGTGGTGGATCCTGGCACCCGACAGGCAGCTTACAGTGACCTTCTCCTTGTTCAGTCTGGTGAGTGGGACGTCAGTGTGCGGACAATAGAGTCCCTATAACAAGTGTATTTGGTGTGTTGTTTGGCCTTATGGGCTGTGACTGTGAGGCACACTGATTTTGTGAGATATGTGATTTGTGGGTATTGTTGAGGGGTGGCTGTTGCTTGGATATCTGCTTAGGAGGTCTTTGCTGTTTAGGCAGATTTTTATTTAGAGCCTCCGAGTATGTTTTTGTGTATTTATGTGTTGGGTATGCAGATGCAATAGGTCTGTGTGAGACTGGATTTGTGGTGTGGGTGGTTACCTTTTCCTCCTGACTGACTATGCCATTCTTGGGTTGAGAGAGCTCTGCCTCCAGTTTGGCTGTGTAACTGCATCTCTCACATGTATTAGAGTTTGTTGGAAGGAGGAGAGGGTTGTCTGTGTACATAAGGCAAGTGTAACATTGCCTCAAAATTCCCAGATTCACCAGCTGGACTGGAAAGTAACCTTGAAACTGACCCTTGGACATACCAGATTAGTATAGGGAACTGTTCTTTTACTGATCAGATTAGGGAAGAGAACTGATTTTTCACTTGATCAGGAAGGACCAATCGGGAGTCTAATACTTATGAGAAGTCAAGGAGGGTGTAGTGCTTTAGTTAGTTAGTGTTTCCTTATAAGAGCTGAGCAAGTGCAGGGATTTAGAAAGAGAATAGAGTGATTACTTTGAGAGTTTGAACAGTTCTAAGGGAAAAGTGAAGAGCAGACTTTATGGAGCCTGGAATAGTTTAAACCTGTTTAGGCGGCGCTGCCCGGCGCTGCTCAGTGCGCAAAACCGTGCAAAAAGAGAGTTGTAGGGTTTTAAGAGAGAGATCAAGGAGTTTAGAATTGACCCAAAATGGCCAATAAAACTACAGCTTCTAGGTAGTAACCACTCCTCCAGGGACAGGCAGGCTGTTCAGTGTTAACCACTCCCACTGGTGAACACAGAGACTTCCCTTTAGCCCAAGCAAGCACTGGCCTTCTAGAATCTTCCAAACAGTTCAGAACAGCAAATCTGTAACTGAACTTTCTTAACTTTCAGAAAGTGGGAAAAAAGCAAGATTTTTTTGTTTTTTTTCCTTTTTGTTGTAGTTTAAAGGTAGCAGAGATACACAAGCAGCAAAATAATCACAACAGTGCAATAAATGACCCCACACTTGAGTGCTAGGCCAAAATCAGGTAAAATGCAGTTTTTAGAGAAAAAAACGATTTTAAATGAAGTGCAACACAGGAAATGCAGTAAACAGACTCTAGATGTGTTCCAAGTACTGTTACTATTACAGATATAAACGTTAGCAAGCCGGAAAATGCCAAAAAGTAGGCGGCCTAGATCCTCTTTTGGGTGTTCTCTCACACCTCCTTAATTTCCTTCTCTTACCATGAGACAGACATGTCAGTTCTGTACATATCAGGCATTTTGTTCCATGTTTGAGTAAGATTCCCAGTTCCTGTAACTCAGGAAGTGCTGTAGGCCTCACAGGCGCAGCAACTCATCAAACCTGTTACAAAGCAAGCCTAAGGATCAAATTTCCAGAATAGTCTCTCAACTATAAATTAACTTACTGTTAGCAATCTTCCCTGATTTAGTTTTAAACAATGCATATTTCCTTGTAGAGCCAAAGTAGTCGCTGCCATATACAGCACCACCATTTTTTTTTGTTTTAATATGAAGAGAAACATGTTTGAGCTCTCTGAATATGTGTCCCAGGCAGGCATGTCACTAGCCTTGAACAGCATACTACCCTCAGCTAGAATGATGCCACAGTATAAACAAAAAATGATTAATTTCAATAATTGGCTTAGTTTTTGGTGTCATTCAAAGGGATCCAGTTCTTGTCATCCTGGGAAGCCACGACTGACAAACCCCACTGTTTTGCCAGAGACAGTTTGCACCTGGCAACTCTAGTCTTTTAGCTGCTGGGAAAGGCTCTTGCCTCCTCCATAGTGCCTTTTTTAGGCAAGGTCTCGCAAACAAACTTCCCGATGTGAAATTTGCCAATCATAACAAAATAAGGGTCATGCTGCTAAACTCTAGGAGCTTAATCCAAAAACTGCACACTCTGGAAGCACTTCTATCACTGGAAGATGTAGATGCCTGTGCAGTCACAGAAACCTGGCTCAAGGCCTCAGAGAGTACCCCAGCCTTGCAAGGCTACAATGCCTTCCACACCTTCAGTCCGCAAAATGAATATGTAAGAACCAAAAGAGGCAGTGTTTCTATCTGTATTATAGATAAATTCACCTCCCTTCTAGTTAGAATGGACAACTGCATGGAGTTACTCCAAGTTCAGGTTATGGTGGGTAAGACCCCCATTCAAGTCATAGCCACTTATAGATCTGCCTCCATGGGTCATGATACGCACAAAGCCTACTTGACCAAACTGGAGACAATCCAAATATTACCGAACACTCTGGTTATGGGGGATTTCAATTATCCCACCATTAACTGAGAAACCTATGCTAACCCTAACTTGCTAGTGCAAAAGTTCCTTGACTTTGTTAACTCAAATGCCCTGCAACAAATTGTTCATATCCCAACAAGAGGAACAAACATACTAGATCTGGTCCTCATGAACATATCAAACAGATGCACTGCTGCAACTCTCGGACCCTCATTAGTTAAATCTGACCATAGATCAGTCGCCTTTGAGTTGGTACTAACACCAGAACTCACAAAGGGCAAAGTCAGACTAAAAAACTTCAACAAGGCAAACTATACCCTCCTAGGTAAAGATATAAATGCATTCCAAGCCCCACCCCGAGCTGGAAGTGGTAACTACACTGAAGCTTACACTAAAGCCCTGTACAATCACTTTCATAAATGTACAGACTCGGCTGTGCCAGAAAGAATCAAAGCCAGAGCCCCAAGTAAAAACAAGCCACCATGGTGGAAATCCAACATCAACAAACTTTACAATAAACGCAAAAAGTTGCTGTCCAGGAAAACAAAGGAGAGGCTCCAACAATGGAAAAGCACCCTCCTCAACAGGCAAATAAGACAACTTGCCAAATTCTCTAAGGGCTTCTTTGAGAAAAACCTAGCAAGTACATCCAAGGATAACCATAAGGCCTTTTACAGCTATGTATGTGACCTAAAGGGTAGGACCCAAGCATGTGCAGAACTAGGGCCCAACGGTATCACACACACTGACCCGGCAGAGATAGAAAACCTGCTAGAGGATAGGTTTGGTGAAAATTTCACTCCCTTATCCCCTCCAAACTTCTCACAGACTTTTCCCCAGAACTCTCCCCACCCTACAGGTCATCAAAGCCTTGTCCAAGGCAAAAAACACAGCCCCTATGGGACCAGATGGCATCCCAGGCTGTCTTCTAAACAGGCTAAAACATAAACTAGCATTACCATTAAATACCCTTTTCAATCATAGCCTAACTATAGGCTTTGTTCCTGTGGAACAGAGAACAGCAACAGTTGTCCCCTCCACAAAGGTGGCCTAGCAACAGACCCAGGGAATTACAGACTCGTAAGCCTGACCAGCATCATCTGTAAGGCCATGGAACATATCATTATGAATCTCATAAAGACATAGGTGACCTCCAAACCCTGGATACTACCCAATTCAGCTTCATCAAGGACATATCCTACCTGATAAACCTGGTGGATTTCTTGAAAATGTGACCAGGGCCATTGACGAGAGCAAATCTGTACACACAGCATACCTTGGCATAGTCTTTCAACACAATCCCTCATTCAGGCATAAACTTAGCAAACTGAATGTAAACCCCTTTGTGGTAAGATGGGTTGCCAACTGGCTCACAAACCGGACATACACTATCAAAGTGGGTGACTCCACATCAACCTGCAGACCTGTTATCAGTGGGGTGTCACAGGGGTTAGTGCTGGGCCCCCTGCTGTTTGGTATATACTTCTCAGAAGTTCAGTTCAAAACTAAGGGGTTGTAGCTGACCAAGTTTGCAGAAGACTGCAAACTGGGTGCAATTATTGAATCCCCAAATGATGTCTGTATACTCCAGGAGGGTTTTATGCAGACCAACGACTGGTGCCTTAGTCACAGTCTCAAACTGAATACAAAGAAATGCATCATCATTCTCTTCTGCACAAACAATGTCCCTTCACACTATCAAATCAACAATACTTTAAGTACCCACGAAGTGGTAAGGGACCTGGGATCACAAGTTGACTGCAACCTTAACTTCGACCACCATGTGTCTAATGTAGTAAGAAAGGCTTTCTGCATAGGTTCATTGGTAGGTACTAGGCTATCCGCCCTTCGGCCTATATAAGCCTATCCAAAAAGGTTCCCTGGCTTTCACCACCCAAGAAAATTATTTTCCTGTGCCCCTGTCAAGAAGTGCCACAGAAGTGATCCCTGGGGTGAATTTTCTATTTCCCATCCAGTCATCAAGATTTTTCTTAAAGAGTTCCAATGAGGAGCCTTGCTTGACATGAATGGGTAGTTTGTTCCAGAGTATGGGAAGTGTCTGGGACAGGACTCTATCCCTCCAGCACACTTGATTAGTAGACTTTATGACCGCTCATTCAGTTGTATAGCCTGGATATAAAGATTACAGGGAAAGTAGTCTGCTTGATATGTAAGGACATCCTATTCCAGAAATGGAGATTAAGTTGGATCAGCTATGACCCAGAAGTACAAAAACAAAAGACAACAGCATGACTATTCAAAAAACACACAATACATGAGAACAAATGCAAAATCAAATGTTATGAAAGGATCTTGGAAAAAACATATGCTTGCTGCAGATTATTATGATTGTTACAGTGTCTTGTGTACAAAAGAAATAGCAGGGATAGAGTTAACAGTAAAATCAAAGCTGTTTACAAAAGTTACAAAGCCCATTTTGAATGCCACCATTCCAAGAAACAAACATGGCAACATTAAGGATGACAAACACAAAAATGCTCTCATGCTGTTTATAGTATGCTGTTAGAATTTAACATTTCATGGTGGCTGTCTTGCCAGAGGTAGTATGTTGTTTGATAGCAAATGGTGAGGTTAACCATTATCCTTAAAGATCTTACACTTAATTTCCTTGTACAAGTCTTCAAAGAAGGTATTTTAAAACTCATTGAGAGATTCTAGGCCCCTTAATTCAGGAGGGAGGCTGTTCCATAATGCTGGACCTAATCGGGAGAAGTCAAGTTTTCCAGTCGCTATTTTATATGGAGTTGTGCTTAATGTGATCTCATTTTTCCATGTGCTTCTTAGGGCATAAATCTGGTCTTGGATGGAGGCAAGTAGTAGCCATCGTTCAGTATTTTATGAATATGAGTACCTAGGAGATAAATTGACCTTTCAGTGACTGGAAGCCATTTTAGACAATGTAAGGAGGGCAAGCCAGCACATTTTATTTTTTGAGATCTGAAGTCTTCAGAAATTTTGTGCTGAGTAAAAGATAATCAGAGGAGGACTGCATTCCAATTTAGGAAGAAAATAATTTTTGGCCCAGGAGAAGCAGCCTGAAGGGAAGAGTAAATCAGATATTCTATATTGGAGTTTAAATTGAGGTAATACTGTGGTAGTTATTTTGTCTATATAATTTGAAAACATTAGAGAAGGGTTAAGTTTAACTCCTGGGCATTTGTATTCAGAAACAAGGGGGTTGATAGTGTTGCTTTTATCAGTGATGTTAATACGATGTAGGGGAGGGGGTTTTTGAGGTGTTGTAAATAACATAAGGTTAGTCTTTTGTGGTTAATTAGATGATTAAAATTAGCCCAGTTGCATAACTTAGACAAAGACTGTTGTAGTTTGTTCTAGAGATCAGAGAGGTATTTACTGGCTTGTATTAGAAGGATGCCATCTGCACAGACTATGACATTAAGAGATCGAAGGTCATCTGTAAGATCATTAATAAATAATGAAAACAGAACTGGACTCAGAAGTGAACCTTTTGACACTCTGGTGTTTAGGGTGCCAAGTGATGATGAGGTCATTAGTGTGGTCTTGGAACATTCATTTCTCCAGCTAACTTTGAAACCAGTTGATAGTGTTGTGGCCAAAATGAAGTTTGCTCACTTTCAAAACAAGGACATTGTGGCTAACAGTTTTGAATGCTCTAATCATATCAACAAATATTCCAGTAATGACCAGGCCATCATTAATGTTATAAAAATAGTCAGTTGCTGTGAGTAAGGCAGTGGTGGTACTGAAAGCATTGCTAAAACCATTGTGTTTGCTTGATAGCAAGTTAAAGCTATTAATGTGTTTCCTTATTTCTTTGTACAGTATTTCACATATTTTTGCAAGTGGCCAGAGAGTGGAAATAGATTTAAAGTCCTTGCTAGTTTTGGAATAGGGCATTTTAGGCAGGGAATTAGGCAGGGAATTATGCTGCAGTGTTTGTGGCACTATTTACTTTGTATGGAAATAATATATACAGGTTAAGGGTTTCACAGTATTATATGTTACTCTTTGTAGGAAGGTGTATGTAACTGTGTAACTTTGGAGGGGGATTGTTTAAAATTTTTGAGGTGTGTGTGATGGTTATGTTTAGTGAGATCTGTCTAAAATGGAGTGTAGCTGCATATTCAGCTAATGGGTATATTGTAGGTTCAGAGAAATGTGAAGGACTGTGTTTAGATAGGATTGAGGGTTTAAAAGCATTACTGGTGTTTTCTATACTGTCAATCATGATGTTTTTGTATTCTTCTGGTAGGAGAGGCCTGGTGTTATATTTTAAAGTTGTGGGAGAGTATTTAGGTTTTGTGATTTATCCTGTAAATTCCTTTAATTTGTTCCAAAATTGTTTTGGCTTATTGGTAGCAGCAGTTTGCTTATTTCTTAAATGAAAGGATTTGGCTTAATCCGTTTCTATTCTAGTTTGCTTCCTTAGTGTTTGATTGGTTTGGTGGAGGTTAGAATTGTTTGGGATTTGTTTCCAGACTGACCTGGCCTTATCCCTCTGTTCATGATGATTTTAATATCACTAGTGAAAGAGTGGCATTTTTTTGGAGAGGAAATGTTGAGATCTCTTGAGTTGGTTTAGGTTCTTAGAGAGATACATACCAAAGGGGGCACTATAATGATGGGCCTTATAAGGGAGGAATAAAGTTTGACTATAACTTCTTCTGACCTAAAAGAGATAATACCAGGGTCGGCTCATAGTACCCGCTCCTGGGCTGCAGTCCCTTCAGTTGAAAAGAAAAAAAAAGAAAGTGCGCTAAATTTAGAAAGCTGACTATTATTTTATATTAAAAATAATAATTAGCTTTCTGACTGCTTGTTTTGCTTCTCAGATCTCCTCAGAGCAACACATATGCAGAATTCTGAGAAGAACTGAAGCAAAAAGCCTGCCCGGTAGATATAATGTTCACTCTGTCAATCAGCAGAGCTCTCCAGGATGTTCAAAACGTCACTCGAATATCATCTTTCTGGGCTGCAGTACTAAACAGCGAGCAGAGCTTTCTATTGGCTCAGGCTGCCTTATGTGACTGAGACAGCCTAACAGGAAATAAAGAGAGGAGGGTAATGTAAAAGTTCAGAGCCATAAGTGTAACAGTAATGTTTGTTTTATTTTTTAAATATGTATAATATGTATTTTTGTTAAAGAAAATACAAAGATCAATTCACGTAAGGTTCAGAAAGGCATTCTTTATTACTTGCAGCAAGGAGACAAAGCATGTAGGTACAAAGTTTGTCTGATTTTCAATAGCTCAGCCTGCTGTTTTTATACAGTTCTTTGCACGTACACAGCAGGTGCTTATCAGATAATTGCTGACTTACAACAACATCTCTCAGAATTTAGCTTGACCACAGGGCTCACCCTGTCAAACCCAGTTTCTGAGTAATGGTCCTGTAACTGTCTCTTCCTAACACAACATTTATCTGTTGCAAGTGTGAGGCCCCTATCTCAACATTCCATAGCAAGAACAACAGACTTTTAGGCATCAGCAGCTTTTACAGAGACCACCAGTATTTACACATTTTACATAGAATAAATGTATTAACTCTTAACCATTTAAGTGCAGAATTGTACACTATACAATTTGTACATTTCTCTAACACTTCCCCCTTTTAATACTTTATTCTTATTGTTTAATGAGTCTAAAACAAGTCCATTTCATCTGTTGACCATTTCCACCCAGGGCTTTGCAGTCAGAGAGTCATTCGGCTTAGGCTCAAGTAAACAAATCTTCCGCCGCCAATTTTAGTAGTTCTTCATATTCAGTACTTTGTTGGTACAAGGTCTTTGAGACTGAGGCATCTATAGTGCTTTTTACCAGTCCACGCATGCAGGGGACACAGCAGCATCCACAGAACATGAATATCGCTGCTCCAACGCAAGTGGCGATCAACAGATTCATCAAGACACTGCCCCATCCCCCAAACCATCTCTGGAAAACGTCTGTTAAAGGATTTTAACATGGCTTGGTCAAGGCAGATACTTGCTGAATCACTTCGAGATGGTTATCCATTTCGTGTTCATTGTCTGGGATAAATGAACAGCAATCCTCTTGGATTAATGCGCAAGTACCTCCTTTCACTGCCAGGGTGAAATCGAGAGCCATACAATTTTGAAGCACTACTGCTCTCATAGCGGTCAATTCATCTGTCACTAATTCGAAGGCGGAAAAGGTTGCATTGCTTAATGTTTCAAGCAGCTTGGACAACTTTCTCAGTTCCCAAATCGATTTTACCACTCTATACTGAGGTATTATGCCGGCCCATGATATGATGTCATCACCGAGAGCCATGTGGGACAGTCCTTTATCACTGACATGAGCCAGGACATGGTGATATATCCATGATGCATCAATTCGGCCTACTGGATTGGCAGTTTATTTTTAACTTCTCAAACATTTCGAATTTTCCCTTGAGGTAAAGTTAACGTGTGTCGTATACCTGGAACTAGGTAGCCCAAAAAGCAACTTCCAGACCACTTTCTTGATAGCCATTTATATGCCTTTCTTCTGCGCACAAAATAACAATCTTCCACTTTAACAGTGATGTTGATAAACTCGAAGCAATCCCCAAAGTCCTGCTGTCCTCGGAACATTTTCCAATAGACAGTTTCCATTCCCTGGACAAAGTTAGCTATAGAGTTTTTAACAAGTTTTCTTATAGATGAGAAATTTGCCACACAACCTGAATTGTCTGCAGTACAGTTATAGACCACTGGTTTGTTACAATGGCTCCACCCTACCCTAGTTTCATCAAGTTTCTGAAAACACACAGTTCCGTTTTGACGAAGGGACAGCTGTAAGGCAACCGCATTTGCAGACATAATATTAGCCATGTTGCTTAACAAGCTTGGGCTGTCTCGATAACATTTAGTGGAGAAACCACTAAAGGTAATCCTCCATGTGCAGTTGGTATAGCTGCACAGATCCAACAATTAGGAACATTAAGGGTATCTGCATATGCGTACTTGGTAGCCTGATATGTGTTGAAAGCAGGATGCCATGCTGCACGCTTGCTAGGTTCAGTAAATGTGGCAGAAAAGAGAAATGGCCATAGCAGAAAAACAATGACCACAATAACAGTCAATGAGATTACCACACAATATTTTTGTGGAAAGGGTTGTCGTTCCAGTGTTCTGTTTTCTTCGGTTTTCCCAAAAGGATGGAATTCAACTTTCTTTGGTGCAATCATGTCACTTAATCTGGGTATTTTTATCTCATTCTCTACTCTATAGGACCTTAGCACCAATGATTGCTTCACTGGGTTTGAGACGGATCAGTTTGTATTGATCTAACCCCACTTTGTCGCCAGACTTTTGTGCTTAGGGTCCCGATGGAGAAGTAAGATCTTTACCCAATTCGAATTTCTTCACTAACTTGCAGTGTGTCAGATGGATCCACGAAGCTCGCTCTGCAATCTTGACTGCAGTTGGTGTCGAAAGAAGCACCTGGTAGGGACCTTCCCACTTCGGTGATGCCCAGTTCTTCTTCTTTACGATTTTGATCCACACCCAGTCTCCTGGCGTCACTGTTACTTCCGGCGTCTTAGTCTGCTCTGAACCTGAAACAGAATTAGACTGCAACAGATGTTTAGAATTTAACAGTTTCTTCATATATTCAGCTAATGTAAGATCAGCTTCCTGGTCTGAAGGCATGAGAGGTTTCCATTGGGGTGTACAATATGCCCTCCCATACAGTTTCTCATATGGGGTCAGCCCTTTTGCTGCGGGAACTGTTCTCATGTTCAACAGTGCCAGGGGTAAACAGTACAGCCAGGTTTTCCCAGTTTCAGCCATTAGTTTCCTCAGTTTACTTTTAAGTATACCATTATGTCTTTCGACCAACCCTGCAGACTGAGGATGATAAGCACAGTGATTTTTTTAGAGAAATACCAAAAAACTTACTTAGCTGTTGTATAGTTTGGTTTACAAAGTGTGTTCCGTTGTCACTATATATTCTCTCCGGAATGCCAAACCTAGGAACAATTTCTTTCACAAGAACCTTTGCTACTGTAGCTGCATCCGGGTTCCTGGTTGGAAAAGCTTCCACCCACCTCAAGAACATATCTATAATAACAAGGCAGTACTTCTTATTTTCACATTTATTTAGCTCTATAAAAATCCATGCAAATGGTGTGAAACGGGTATGGTGGTGTGGGGAAACTCCCTTGACTGGACCGTACTGCTCCTTGTGCATGATATTGATTGTAAATCTGACATGCTAAACAACATTTTTTAGAGTAGTTTGAAAATCCATATGCAGTGAACACCTGGTTCACTATCTGTACCATTCCCCCTGTTGAGACATGGCACTGCTCATGGCTCAATAATGCTGCATAACGAAAAAGATTAGAAGGTAATATTGGTTTCCCTTCCTTTGAGATGTACAAACCGTCTCTGAAGACGGCCCACTGCTTTAACCAACACCTTTTTCCTACCTGTGTGGTCAATGATTGCATTGTTTGTAGCATGTCCAAATTAAGACTTTCAGAGGGTTCTAAATCTTCTACAAGGTGTAAACAAGCTTCTGCGGCTGCTTGCTTTGCAGCAGCATCAGCTCTTGCATTACCTTTTGAAATAACATCCTGCTGTTTTGTGTGAGCTGCACATTTGCAGGTAGCTAAACACTGAGGTAATTGAATGGAGTTTAAAAGATCTAATATAAGCTGTGCATGATTTATGGGTTTACCAGTTGATGTAATCATACCTCGGTTTTTCCATTGCTGTGCAAACACATGCACCGTGAAAAAGCATATTGACTGTCAGTGAAAACATTTGCATGCTTACCTTTAGCTAAAGTACATGTACGAGTGAGTGCAATCAATTCTGCCGCCTGTGCGGACAAATGTCGTGGTAAGGGTTTTGCCTCGATAACCTCTGTGTCGGATACTACAGCATAGCCCACTAGGTTTTGTCCTGCTGGGTTCTTTTTGCATGAGCCATCTACATAATATGTTAGATCAACATCTGTCAAAGGTATATCTGTGAGGTCTTTTCTAGGTAATGTCTGCTCGATCTCCTGTAGGCAGTGATTCTACAGGGGTAGGGAGTAGAGTTGACGGATTCAGGGTTGTGAACCGTTCAATTGTCATGTGAGGCTGGCTCAGCAAAGCAGTCATGCAGGAGAGATGTCTAGCTGGGGAAAGGTATGCTACCTTTTCTTGTAACAAAATAATTGCTACTGCATGAGGGACCCTTAGGGTGAGTGGGTGAAACAAAATCACTGATGCCGAAGCCTATACTGCCATAGCAGCTGCAACAACCGCTTGAACACAATGGAGTAAGGAGCATGCCACCGGATCTAACTGTGATGAATAGTAAGCACTGAGACGTTGCTTATCCCCATGTTGTTGCATCAGGACTGATGTCATGTAGCCGTGCTTACAGTCTACGGTTTGAAAAAAGCGCTTGTGATAATTTGGTAACCCCAAGACAAAAGAAGACGCTATTAACTGTTTTAAATTACAAAAGGCTAAATCCACCTCTGGTGTCCAAATCACCGGGTCCTGTGCTGCCATAGGCTGTTTGTATATGAGGTCAGACAAGGGTGCCACTTCCAAAGCATAGTTTGGAATCCAACTTCGACAAAAATTAGTCGTACCCAAAAAGGATATCATTTCCTTTTTGGTAATGGGTTTTGGAGCCTGCAAAATAGCTATTTTTCTGTCCTCATCCAAGGTTCTACCTCCATTAAATATTATATAGCCCAAATATCGGACCTGTTTCTTCCAAAGCTGCAATTTTTCCTTGTTCGCCTTGTGTCCCTCAGCAGCTAAAAACTGTAGCAATGCTAGCGTGTCTTCTCGGCAAAGTGGGAGCTGATAATAAGATATCATCAATCAGTGGGTTAAATCTTGCTAAGTTAATTAACATCTCTTGTGAGAATATCGTGGGGCTCTCACAATAACCCTGTGGTAGTCGAGTGTATGTGTATATTTTACCCTGATACGTGAATGCAAACTAGAATCTACTGTCTGGATGTATCAGAATTGAGAAAAATGCATTACTAATATCTACTACAGAAAAATATTTCTAATGGGGTTTTAACACATTTAAGAGTATATGTGGATCAGGTACCGTAGGTGCCCTAGGTATTACTGCCTCATTTACAGCCTGCAGGTCGTAAACCATGTGCTACTCTGCATTTGCCTTTTTAACTGGGAACAAAGATGTGTTACATGGTGAATCAGGAGATTCAATTAACACATCACCTTTGAGGAGTGCAGCTATAATGGGCTTTATCCCTGCCTCTGCATCTTTTCTCAGTGGGTATTGACGTTTTTAAAGTCTAAATGTTGATTTTGGAGTAATCGCCACTGGTCCTGCAGTGCGAATAAGGCCTACATCTGATTTCCCTCTGGACCACAGTTTGTCTGGAATACCTTTCAGAGCATTCTCTTCCTCCTTTAACAGGAGCATTTGTCAAGTATTTTTACGAAAATGTAGGTGTACTGTTGGCTTAGTTTGAATTACCCAGTTCAATTTTTGTACCTGCACTCCCTGCTCTGAAAGTTCCTCCCTGGTCTGTTTTTCCCACCTGGTAATCTTCCTGCCCAACTCCACCCATTTTGTGTTTCTGAGTTTAGTAAGGCTTACATGTGGTAGGAGGTCAGATTTGTAAAGTGCTGTTATTTCTTTAGGCAGAGAGCAGCTGGCTATGCTATTTCCCATTGTGTCCCAGTATAGGTTACATAACACTAGCCTTGCTGTGGGATATTTAAACAGCTTATCTCTGTAGTCCTCATCTGGCCCTTGTGTGTCACAAAAATACAAGGTGCAGTGCAGTAATGGCTGCTTCTTAATATCTAATGAGGGAAATTTACTAATGGCCAAATCCATTAATTCTTTGGTTACGGTCCCTGGGCCGGTACTAACCAGGTCCTGACTGTACCAGTAAAACATCTCATCTCTTGGCTGCACTACACAGGTATCATGCACTTCACAGATGTCAGTCTGTCATTGTGCTTGCATCCCTTGCATAGTCGGAACCACCGCTATGCCAAATAACTGTATCAAATCTCTGCCTAAGAGATTTATTAGGCATTTTGCAGACACTACAATTTTACTTCTCTGTGTCAACCCTGTTACAGGATCTGTGATCATAATTTTGTGTGAGAGAGGCTCCCGGTATAGCTGCCCATTTGCAGCCTTAACAAATATGTAATCCAAAGACCGTGTACACTCCGGTAATTCGGAGGGATGTATCAGGGTCCGTGAAGCCCCAGAATCACACAAAAAGCTAACCTCTCTCCCTTCCACCAAAAGGGTGACTTCTGGCTTGGTATCTGCTAAAAAGAGTTCCAAGCACAGAAGTGCCAAGTCCAATACCTCGTCACTGTCATTTTCATTGCCATCCCCTCCACCATCCTGTGCTTCCTCCAGTTTTACTTCTACATTACCATTTATCCTGCTTTCTATTGCAGTCCTTCCCTGTGCTTCCTGACTATCATATAGTCAGTTATCACCTTTGTGTTCATCCGTCCTTGTCCTATAATTTATTTTGCAATCCCTTGCCATGTGACATTTCTTCCTGCATTTAAAACATTCTCCCCTCTTTTTACGTCCCTCAAAATCTTCTGACCGTTGGTCAGACTGCCTACCTTCCCTATTTTTGCCCTTTTTCCTGGATGTACCACGTATACCTCAGCCCGTCTTCTAATGAAAATACCTGCATTTTCTTTTTCTTTTTGCTATTAAAGTGCCTCTCAGCATGCCTTGCATACTCAAGCTGTGGTTGCAATCTGCTTGTATGGTGACCTACCATGTGTTTTGTAATAAAACTACTAATGGGAGCCCTGCTCCCCTTCAGATCTGCTCGTATGGTGACCTACCACGTGTTTTGTAATAAAACTACTAATAGGAGCCCTGCTCCCCTTCAAAATGGCATTTTTAACTGTTGTTCATAGGGGGAGTCTGCTGCTTGATTATCAGAGATTTGCATCCCACAATGATTATTAAAGCACTCTATAAGCCTAGCAAAATAGCGGTCAACTGACTTGCCTTCTTTCTGGACACACTGATTAATATAGGTCCAGTCTGCCCGTGGTCACCACTTTTCAGAAATTCGGTTTGTAAGCCCTGTCACCTGGGCAACTAATCCTACGCTGTTATGTGGAAGGGGTCTCCGCTGAGCGTCACAAGGGTTCCAATCACCACAGACCATGTGCCAGTCTGGACCTATAATTTGTCTTACCACTTTCTCTATTTCTTCTCCATTTAGGTTATAGCTTAGCCTCATATCTTGCAGGTCCTCTGAAAATTTTTGAAAGTTGACCCTAGGGTGGGGAATACCCTCAGTGGCCTTCCGAATATCTTCGGGACTCCAGGGTCTATATACTAATAAAGTAGGGTCTTGGTTATCCTGACCTGCTCTGGGATTAGGTACCTCAATAAGAAGACAGAGTTCTTCCCCACTAGTCGTGGCCTGGGTTTCACTAAACAATCGCCAGACTTCGAGATTTTTGTCATCATCATCTGTGTTTTTTGTTTTGGACCTAGTCCCTATTGGACCCCTAACTTTTACTAGCTTTATTTTTACAGAGTCCTCATCTCCTGTAACTACAGGTTATAGTGGAGGCACTCTGTGTTGATTACTTGCCCCGTATGCTGATGGGGGTGGGGGGTGGGGTGCTGAAGCTAGTACTAGGTGGTTATCCTCTTTATCTAAAAACAAAAAGTAAATAGTGTGGGAAGAAATAGCCAGGGAATTGTTATGGCTAGGGTTGTATAGGCCCTAGGGCTGATAGCCTAGTACCAACCTATGAACCAATGAACCTATGAACATTGTTTTAGAGTTTTTTTTCTTTCTGGTCTCTTCGATTTGCTTCCTCCACCCATCTGTGTGCCTGGGGAATTCCTAATTGTCGCTGTTTTTTACTTGCCCCTTGGAGTCTGCTTTTAATTGCTTTATCAGTTTGAGAAGTGAAGATTTATCTAATTTTCCGTCAAAATCATACTTAGTTACCCATTTTGAAAAATATCTAACATTATCTGCGCACTGTACCTGCATATATTTACCATCTTCTGTTAATGGTGGGTCTTTTGATGTCTTTGCACCACAGTTATAATTACCCATTTGCTCACTACGTAGTTGCCTTTAGTAATTTTATCTATTACCTTCAATTTTTACGTGTACCATGGATTTTGTTATAGTCTCTTCAGAATGACTGTCTAACCTTCTACTATCCTGTTCACCTAATCTATGACAGAACTGCAGTTTTTCTCTGTCCCTGACTGAATAAAATACAATCTAAAAGCAATTAATGCAGTTTCCTGTCCCTGACTGAATAAAAATTCAGTCTAACAGAAATAAATGCAGTTTTCCTGTCCCTGACTGAATAAAACACAGTCTAACAGAAATAAATGCAGTTTCCTGTCCCTGACTGAATAAAATGCAGTCTAACAGAAATAAATGCAGTTTCCTGTCCCTGACTGAATAAAATACAGTCTAATAGAAATTAATGCACTTGCCTGTCCCTGACTGAATAAAACAGAATAGCAAAACCCACCTTACCTGAGCCTACGTGATTGACCACTGATTCGCGGATACCCATCCTTCAATCGCAGATCAGAAGGTGACTGGTCTCTTTTGACGACAATTCAGTCGGAGGTCTTTATATTGCAGAAGAACTGATTTGGTTTCTTCCCCGTACGGTTTCAACCACCTGGCTGTCTGATCCGAGGTGAAGAGAGGGCTCCGGCTCGAAGGACCAATCTGTTAAAGAAAATACAAAGATCAATTCACGTAAGGTTCAGCAAGGCTTTCTTTATTACTTGCAGCAAGGAGACAAAGCATGTAGGTGCAAGGTTTGTCTGATTTTCAATAGCTCAGCCTGCTGTTTTTATACAGTTCTTTGCACGTACACAGCAGGTGCTTATCAGATAATTGCTGACTTACAAAAACACCTCTCAGAATTTAGCTTGACCACAGGGCTCGCCCTGTCAAACCCAGTTTCTGAGTAATGGTCCTGTAACTGCCTCTTCCTAAGACAACATTTATCTGTTGCTAGTGTAAGGCCCCTATCTCAACATTCCACAGCAAGAACAACAGACGTTTAGGCGTCAGCAGCTTTTACAGAGACCACCAGTATTTACACATTTTACATAGAATAAATGTATTAACTCTTAACCCTTTAAGTGCAGAATTGTACACTATACAATTTGTACATTTCTCTAACAATTATATATATATATATATATATATATATATATATATATATATATATATATATAATAAGAAAAACCCAGAAGCAACAAACAAATGAACAGTATAAAAAATCCCAACAAAACAGGCAAGAAGATGCTATGATGCTGTATTGCTGAATAAAGCAAATGTGGGCAACCAGCAGTTATAAAACGTACCAAACTTTTAATACAAATCACAAGAAGAAAAAACATTAGTGTTTTCACGGTATTACAGTACTGCTTCTTCAGACAAACATTAATAACCACATAACAGCTTTTATACATATGCCATCACTTCAAAAGCACATGAACCAATGAAGCACAGCAATGTAAAAAAAGCATGTATACTTCAACAACCACAGACCTACCATTTAAAGATACATGACCATAAAATCTGTCTAAAACCAAAACATAAAACATGGTTATAAAACCTAAACTGCAGGCAGAACATAGTTCATAAGGGCCAATAACACTAAAAATAAATAGATAAAATCCACTAGAGCCATTTATTCCTCAACACTGGCTGCAGTGGAATATGGTCATTCAACCCCATGGCTAGATGTGCCCCGAGCCTCAAAATCCAGTTCAGAAGGCATGATCTGCTTTTCACAAACCTGAACTGGGTTCTTGGTTCTGTTTGGGATAGCACGATCCATGCACTCATGTAAGTGCTTATAGAGTGCATTTGTGTAGGATTCAGCAGTCATAACTGTATTATCCATCTGCATGGGTGTCATGAAGTTCGCCACTTCTGTCTTAAGAAGCATGAAGTTGGCTTTGGAGAAACTTTTTACAGTGGTTTCCTTAATGATGGGTGGGGGCGGGATGCGGATATCTAGGGTGATTAGCTTATGGTCGGATCTGACCAATGAGGAGTTGACTTCAGGTGTGCAACTCATGTTGGTAATGACTAGGTCCAGGATATTGTTGGCCTTGGTGGGGGTGTGGATAAGTTGATCCAGGGCATTGGAATTTATGAATTCCAGAAAGCATTGAGCGAAGGAGGTGGTACATGAGTAGTTTTCCCAGTTAATGGTGGGGTAGTTGAAATCACCCATTATTAGGGTGTTTGGTTGAACCCTAATATTTTCCAGTATATCAAGAAAAGAGGAGTGGGCATCCTGGGGCATGGTGGGGGATCTGTAGCAAGCTACAATTTGGATTGCAGTTTTGCCAAGAGTTAGTTGCACTTGGATAACCTTGGATGCATTAAGCTGCGCAACTAGGCTGGAGGTGTGGATATCCTTAATGAATATAGACACACCTCCGCCTTTGGTGTTCTGGTCCAGGTTAGATGGCCGAAAAGTGTGGTATGACTTATAGCCTGGTAATGCAGGGGTCATCTCTAGAGCCTCGAACCACGTTTCAGTTACTGCACAGATATCGATGCTCTCCATTTTAAGGAGTGCCTCGAGTGAGTGCATTTTGAGATTTAGACTTCTAGCATTGAGTAGCATTACCCACAGTTTTTACTTGCCTGTTCCTGTTATGGTGGTAAATTTGTCATTTGAATCTTGCCTAAAAAAGGCACTATAGGGATGGCAGGGGCCTTAGCCAGTATCCGGAATCCCAGGGGCGACAGGTGCAGGTCATCACTGGCAAAGCATCGTGGTCTGTCGACCATGTCGTCCCAGGCAGACAGATACTGGATCCCCTTAGAATGACACCAGAAGCTTAGCCAATTGTTGAAATCAATCATTTTGTCCCTGTACTGTGGTACCATTCTGGGCGATGGCAGGATGCTACTCAGGGCTAGGGTCATACCTGCCTGGGCAACAAGATCAGAGAGCTCTTCCATGTCTCTTTTCATGTAGTCAAGGGAGTTATGTCTCAGGTCGTTCACACCAACATGGACAATGACAGAGTCATATTTGTACTTGTTGTGGAGTGACTTGAGTGCGTGGATTATGTGTCGGATCCTGGCACCCGACAGGCAGCTGACAGTAACCATCTCCTTGCTTAGCCTGGTGAGTGGGACATCAGTGTGCCTGACTATAGAGTCACCTATGACTAGTGTGCTGGTCTGCCTTATGGGCTGTGGTTTATTGGCACACTGAGTTTGCGGGTTGTGTCATTTGGGTTGTGTTGGGGCCTGGTGGTTGCTTGCGTTTCTGCTCTGGATTTCTCCGTTGCTTGAGCAGATTATTATTGAGAGCCTCCGCAAATGTTTTTGTGTTTCTATGTGTGGATTTTGGTGGTGTAGGTTTAGTGGGACTATGTGATGAGTGTGGTGTGATGCAAGTGTTTACCTTCTCCTCTTGACTGTCAAAATCAGTCTTGGTTGGATAGAGCTTTACATCCAGTTTAGCTAGATAAGTGCATCTCTCACAGGTTGTTAAGTTTTGTGTGTGTGTGTGTGTGTGTGTGTGTGTGTGTGTGTGTGTGTGTGTGTGTGTATATGTGTGTGTGTATGTTGTGTGTGTGTGTGTGTGTGTGTGTGTGTGTGTGTACAAACCTGATATATATATATATAATTTGTGTGTGTGTGTGTGTGTGTGTGTGTGTGTGTGTGTGTGTGTGTGTGTGTGTGTATGTCTGTGTGTGTGTGTGTGTGGGGGGGGTGTGTCCATACATGATATATTTAAAATAGTGTGTGTGCATGTGTTTATGTGTATATATGTGATGTATATAAATTGTGTGTTTACGTATGTGTTATACATAAAATGTGTGTGTGTGTGTGTGTGTGTGTGTGTGTGTGTGTGTGTGTGGAGGGATGGCAGGGGGTGTAGGTTGTTACTCATGGTTGGAGAAAAGTTGGGTTACTGCATTCCTCTACAAGTTCTGTAAGCATATTCCAATCCCAGTGGAATTTCAGCTCTGTTTTGTTATTAGCTGAGTGCAGGTGCTTTGTGGGAAGAAGAAGTACCAAGTGTTTAGTAAACAACAACAAAGAGACGAGAGTTGCATGACTTATGTGCTACTCCCATAAACTGTATTTTTAAACTAGTGGTGGGTTCACCTGGTTTAAGAGCTGAAAGGAGGGAGGTCTAGGATTAACACCTGATCCTCACATTTAACCAACTTCACGACCTTTTCACAAACCTTATCAGACTAGCATAAACCATGATGTGCTAAAACAGTCACACTCTACAGTATGTGAAAAAATCCCACAAGTGCGCTATTTTTAAGCTGTGGAATGCATAGTAACCTTTGCAATCAGTATATAATTGGTTTGTCCATTTCTCAGTGTCTCTGCTTTTCTGACCATTTTATTATATTGCTTTCAGGGCATTATTTTTAGATCAGTTTCTAAAATCTGGACGAGGCATGTTTTACCAACTACTGTAACTTCATGCTTCAGGACAGTTTAGATGGCTTTGCCTATTTGGAGCTGGTAGGCAAGGCATTTTTCTAGTGTTAAATCGTATTCTGAATGAACTGCTGCTATAGTAGGTACAAATGGTTAAACTTTGAAAATGTGAGCTGTGGCTTTATTGCCTGTCTTGGTTGTGTACTCCTTGGCAAAATATGGGGATACTCAATGACCCTGCAGTGATTTAATGGAATGGGAAAAGTGAACTTAACCTTTAACCTTTACTTGGAGCACCACTATCAAACTAGAATTTGTTGACAAGGCCACGTATTATTTGCATCAGGTGTGTGTAAAGAGCCCTCCCTCACATTATGTGTATACTTCAGATTTACTAAGAAAATTGAATTACACAAAACTGAAGAACTTCCTGAGAGGTTCGCAGTTGCTAAGTGTTGTCATGTTTCCTACACAAAACAGTTTTGATTGAATAGAAGTCCCATACAAACTGAAATTAAGAATGCTTGTCACATAGGGATGATAACCGTTCTAATTTTAAATATGCATGACATGAAATTGCTGTTCATAATTGCATTTAATATTATCCTTTTTTAAACTTGCCTTAAACCTTTTTACCTACTGTGATTGCATGAATTGCAGACTGAATTCTACTAATATGTTGTGTACTCCTGTTACATTTAACTGGTTAAGAAATGCAGTCTAATTGAAAATGATGGAAATTCTGCTTCCTAATCATTGTTGGTTAGCTGTGGTGCTTAGCATATGTGAAATGATATGTGTATACATGTGTGTGTGAGCGTGTACATATTCATGCACGTATGTGTGTGTAGCAGACAAAATAGTCCCAAAATGAGGGCACAAGCAGATAACAAATAAAATCCACGGCCACTGCACAACAAAAGCTGAAAACTCCAGCACTATCCAAGATAAAATAATCCAGAGGCAGGACAACAAAATAATCCACAGCCACAAGAATTTATTACAGACTTAGCGCTTTCACCTTACAAGGCATCATCAGAGTCAAAACACTCTGATGATGCCTTGTAAGGTGAAAACGCTAAATCTGTAATGATTTTGGCAGAGGGATATTATTCAGGAGCTGTTACATTGTTAGCTATTTGAGGTGATTACAGATACATTTGATGATGGAATTAGACTTGCAATGTGGGATGACCAATAAGATAGGAGTTTAGATAATATAGTGTTGATAGTAGAGTTAGAAACATAGTTAATCATTTAATGAGGATAATTATTGGTTAGCTAGTTGAGGCAGTGTGGAGCTTAGGATAGTATAAAAGCAGAGATAGTGGGGGTGGGTGAAAAATGGGGGTAGGGTAGGGGAATGGAGTGGGTTGCACTTACCTACCAAAGTTTTTGCTTAAAAAAAACGATTATTTATTTATTTTATTTACATTTGCTTACTGGGAAATTCCACCTGGACACAGGTCCTTTCAGTGGATGCCCGGGGAGAAAAGCTCCAGAGAAAATAAATGAGCAGCTGAATACATGAAAACAATTGAATATACATACAATAGCAAATTATACATACACTATGAGACATAGTAATGAATGGATATACCAATATCTAGCTAGAGGCTAGGAATAAAGGTAATCTGTATCTATCTGAAATACATCTTCTGACAAGGTAAGATATAGTAATGTAGACTGCCATTTTATTTGTAAACGTTTATTTTGCTAATATCTAGTAGTTATACTTTAGTGAGATTAGAGAAAGATATTCACTTTTGAAGTCTAAGCAGTGGTACAACCAGAATTTAGTGACATATCACTATCTGCATTAAATTACTGCTAGTTTAAGTTGTTGCAACTTGTACTAGAAGTTATGGCTTTTTGTCAAGGGTATATTCCTCAGTAACACAGGGTCTAGATAGAATGGCATTGGGAGTATGGGGAGAGTGCAAGTAGTGTGCACTTCTAATCAGGAAGGCAGTTTGATTACCTTACTGACAATCTGATTAGGAGTTATAGAATGCAGGTTATAAAATGTCATTTCAGTCATGCATTGTATTAGGGGGTTTCTTAGTATGGAGAAGTTTGCGATCACCAGGGTTTCCTTTATTTTCTGGAATGGGGAAATGGCGCACTTTAGATTTCTTTTGAGGTTGGGATGTATCAGCTGCAAAGATAAGGGAGACATGGTGTTTACAGAGTATACATTATGAGCTATGCCTGAATAAGAGTAGAGAGAGAAATGTAAACGTACTGTTATATGACTAGTAGTGAAAACAGTTAGAAGATAAGACAATTGTATGACTGTTTGAACTTATCTATTACTCTATTACTATTAACATTTCTTAACATGTGCACCCTTGAAATAACTATGTCCAGTAGTAACTTGCTGTTAGATATACCATACATGTCAATATTAGTATTTACCTTCACTGTTTCCTCATATTATCTCTCATTTTACCTCTTACAGGTGAGCATTAAAGATAGTCATAGTTTGTAACACAGCACTTGTATACATAGTACTAATCACAGATGTTAGCATCCACTTTGAATGAGTTCCTCACGTAAACTGTCATCATATGGTAGGAGCTAGACACGTAGAAAGAAAAAGTAATGTCTTTCATCTTTTCCCAGTTAGGGGCCGCCACAGTGGAACTCCGGTCTGCTCATGATTGGGAGTGGATTTTTTACAGTGCCGAGTTGCCAGCCTGATGCTCAACCTTCAAAGAAGGCACACCCATTCACGCTCACACCTACCTGTCACACCTACCTGCATGTCTTTAACATCATGCAACCGCAGGGAGGACATGCAGACTCTACACAGAAGGCACTCCAGTGGAGAATCGAATGGAAGAACCTCTTGCTGTGAGGCGACAATGCTAACCGCTGTACCACCGTGGCTCTAGGAGCTAGACAAGTAATATTCCAAATACTACAGTAGAACAGGCTGAGCTTATATTAAATTCAGCTAGTAGTTGCAGTTGTTACACAAGACATTCATAGATTCCTACTGGTAAAGTATTTGTCACTGTCTTTGGTAGCCAGATATACACATTATGAATTTATAAACTACTTTCTAAAAGATATCGTGTTTATATGTGTGTGTGTGTGTGTGTGTGTGTGTGTGTGTGTGTTTGTGTGGCGGGGGGCATAGATGCTCTGAACTGTCCTTAATTTTTGCAGAAAGTCCCTGATTATTTGCATCATATTTTGGTCTGTTCCTTTTAAAGTGTGTGGTTTACCTGGCTAATCAGTGAGGATTGCTTTCAGTAAATAATTACGACAGAAATTTGAGTTTCAGTCTTACTAGCTTTCAAAAAGTGTGCACTAAAGCAAAGCCTGTTATTGTAGCAAGTTTGTAAGTATATAAATGCAATAGATGTCCCAATGTTGATGAATTGTTCTCCATTATTTTTGGTTTTCTCCTTGATAATTGAGATAAGAGGTTGAGACATATATGCAGTGGAGGGTTGCACACTACATTCTGACAGTGAGCTGAGAAGATTCATTCCTGTTTATATAAAAGTTGCAAGTAGGCCATAATTATTTTTTTCTTTCCATTACAGTCAAACATCAGCATTGCACTCAGTAAGTGACTGTCTGTGGCCACCTGGGCAGGGTGTGTAATAGCAGTTGATAATTGGCAGAGTGTTGTATTGAGTAGTGTTAACATCTGACAGCGCTTGGTTTCTGGCTGAAGGTTTGGGTGTGATTACTGCTTTGCAGTGTCTGCATGTACTCCCTGTCTCTTTGTTTGATTATTATTCCTTCTTTGTAGAGTTTGCATGCACTCCCTGTCTTTAATATGTTTTGGTCATGTGTTTCTTCTTTCAGACCCACAGCTAACTAATACACTTTCACTTTTGCCCCAATCTAATACCAGTGGGGTACATAGAGGGTTAATTATTATTTCTCATTGCAGGGCCAGGAAGGCAAGCACTATTTCCAGACAGGATTCACTTACATCCTCCAGACCCATTACAGTAAACTTTCTGCCAGTTAGAGTGTGTAAAAAATGTGTGCATGTGTGTGTGGGGGGGGGGGCAAAAAATTAAGACATAGTGTGAAAAAGCAAGGAAGAAGTAATCTATAAGGATGGTGTTAGGCCATGATGAGGGGAAAACAGGGGATACCAGTGTGCAATGGAGAGACCATAGAGTCCCTTCTCTAAGGCTGCATTTCACCGTACCTCTCAACATCTTAGAGCAAGAAATCTGGAGAAAGCCATAAATAACTGGGGGCCAGAGGCCCAGAACTAGTGGCACCTTTTGAATATTGCTCTTACAAACTTAGAAGGTTGACAGAATGACAATTTTGCATTAGCATGAGTTTTCTGAATGGTATAATGTCTAAAACTCAATTGTTTGTTATTATTTTCTCACTTCAACCCTCAATGACTTCACAGAAAACCATGATTTTATGAGAAACAAATCAAAATGTGAGGCAAAAATCTGGACATTCTGCAAAATCTGTACAGTTGAGAGGCATGCATTTCATCTAAGACTTGCCTTGCTGTTTACTATCAAACATGTGAGGTTTATATATAGTCAGTAAAGTGGCTATAATGAGTGGGTGCATACTTAGGCAGTCTTTGGATGAAAGTGAATGACCATATTGGTTTGAACACAGGTAAAGGTTATTGACCTGCTGTAATAGATCCCCAACCCATTCCAGGTAGCCCTACTCATTCAGTTGCTTCGATGTCACCAGCCAACACTGGATAACATGAAGGACAGGTTATACAAGGCACAAGTATTTTCTAACCACCACCGGGACAAGATGTTCAAAGAGCATCTGTTATCTACACAGGTATGCATGATCCTGGTGACTGCATTAGATTTAAATGAAAAATGATATTAGTAAGCTATAGTGATGCTAGCTTTTACCAATGGAAACTATGCTGTATTTCTTGGTGCTGGAGGTATGCCCTTGATTACTACACCAGGCATGTATTTGGTCTAGCCTTTGCTGGAGAATTTAAATATCAGAAGGGGATTTGGTAACTGCCCCGAGTTGTCAATCATCAGCAAATTTGGTTAAGCATAGTCTGGTGACATCAGTTTTCACCCTAGTATTATAATGGGAGAGTTTGTCAATAATTCCAGCCTGGACAATAGTTTCAAAAGCATCAGCAAGTTCTTTGCAAAGCCAAACTGGTTTGGTTACCTGTAGTGTTGTGTATTATTTCAGTTATAAACTATTCCATAGCTTTTCAAATAATACTAATGGCCTGCTGCAACCAGGGTCAGTAGAGGGGCTGCCATTAAGCACAGACACCTCTACAGGTGACTTCCATACCTTGGGGAGATGACCAGCAGAGAGATTCAGGTTGAAGAGCTGATGGAGAGGTTTTTCTAGATGGGACAATGGTTCTCAGAAGATGATCACAGATATTGTCAGGATCCATGAAACTGGAATTTTTAGTTTTGGAAAGTACCAAAAATACCTGGTCTACAGTAAAGCAGTGATTTCAAAAAGCATGAGTGGGAATGGAAGGGGGACAGATAAGCAGCAGAATGGGGTGATCATTTTAGAAAATTTGTTCACAAGAATATTATACAACGACCCCCCCATTAATATTCCAAAACGTGCATGCTGATTGGTCAATGTGCACATTGTAAATCAGAGTTATAGTAATGGAAAAAGGTCCGGCCGCCCGGACTTTTTCCATTAGTATAACTTTTTTTTTTTTTTACAGCAACGGTGAATGCAAGATCTCCATTGTTTGTTACAACCTGTCTCGCCATGTTAAATGAGTTTAACATAGTGAGACAGCTTTTAAAAAAAGCAATGGAGCATCTCCGTTGTTTTTTTTAAAGTTGTCTCGCTATGTTAAACCCATTTAACATAGCGAGACACTTTAAAAAGCAACGGAGATCTTGCTTTCTCTGTTGCTTTTTTCAAAACTGTCTCGCTCTGTTAAATGGGTTTAACCTAGAGAGACAGCTTTAAAAAAAGCAACGGAGATTCTCCATTGTTTTTTTTAAAGCTGTCTCGCTATGTTAAACTCATTTAACATAGCGAGACAGGCTGTAAAAAGCAACGGAGATCTTGCTTTCTCCATTGCTTTTGCCCACAGCTCTGATGTACTGCATAAATATATGTATGCGCAGTACATCAGAACTGCCGCAGAATACCCAGACAGCTGCAGAAGGGCAGCAAGGAGGCATTACACAATGCCATTATTTAAGAAAAGTAATTATTTTTTTTTCTTAAATAATGTCATTGTATAATAGCAATAACCCACTTCTGGGTGTGGGTAATGCTGGATTTACCCACGGTTGGCTTTGTTTGGCCACTCGGGCTTCGCCCTCGTGACCAAACCACACCAACCATGGGTAAATGCAGCATTACCCACACCCAGGCATGGGTTATTGCTATATTAATAATGTCCTTTTGGTAAGATAAGGAGATACCATAAGAGATAACTTCTGTACAGAATTGATGGCTATTTCTAAGCTACCTAATATAGTTGAAGAAGGCCTTATGGTTGTATTTTGAATTAGTTGTAACCTTACGTTCTTCATTGGCATTTCATTTAGTAATGATAAGTTTGAAGGAATTACTTACCAGTTTTAAATTACATTTTAAATGAATTTAAATTAATTGTATAATGATGAAGAGGACATTTCTTACACAGGGCCAGGAGCTCTTTCTTATACAGTTTATTGATGGGGTATTTTTAACATACGGTTGTCAGTTCTAAACTTGTGATTATGTTTACTTTGGACTGGCACAGATGGCTCAAAATATCTACTCAAGAGGGAGTAAATTCAGAGGAAAAGGCAGCAGCCTCAGGTAGTTTTCTGGGGAGTTATGCAGTCAGTGAGCATCTATAAAGTCAAGAGCCAAGTGATTTTGCAGGGTGATATTTTGCTTTGAGGCATCATAGTGTAATATTTGCAGTATTTTGTGTACTTTGGTGTCTATAAAAACAAGAAAAAAAATACTACAAACTCAAATTAACACCAAATCACTGCAAAAAATGTAAAAACTTGTAATAACGCTTTTGACGCAAACAATACATGTATTTATTCAGAATTCAGCAGTAACTTCCTCCATGTTGTTTATATACTTGAACAGCCCCCCCCACCCCGCAATCAAAAATTCACCATTAATTAAAAATACATAACAACTATGAAAAGACTGATGGGATTGTCACTGTAGTATTTGTTCAAAGCTCATCAATTGATTTCTTATGTATTTTTTATGAATGTCTTATGTTTTTGATGGAGTTTGAACAAATGTTACTGTGACATTTTTTTCAGTGCTCTGGTCTTCTGGAAGATTTATGGAGCACTGTGGTTTAACAGTTCCAGTTTCTGCCTCTTAGTGCCAGAACTCACCAGTCATTTTCTTTGTGGAGTGTCACACTTTTCCTTTGCCTGCATGGGGTTTCTGCTGGTAGTGATGTTTCCTCCCCAGAACATGCTAGCTGGTTAGCTATTCTAAATTGCCCATATATATCTCATTCATAGTTGTCCTTTTGGGTTGATTTATGGCTGAAAATAGATGGACAAGACTACAAAAAAGCAATTCACTTTGTTAGCAAATGAAATAAAACCTGCAGTGATGTGCATTCAGGAAAAGCATTATAGGCAATATATATCTTTATGTATTTCTTTATTTTTGAAAATGATGTAATTGCTATTAAAATGCTCTTATATATAAATACAACATTCAAAGCTTATTGCTCAGTTTTGCAGTATGCTTGGCACAAGTTGCCATCAGTCTGGCAAGTAACAATAGCAATTGGTGTCTAGTTCTTGCTATAAAGCATGACAATAGTTAATGGAAAAGTAACCAAACAGTACTGGGCACTAGTCGTACATGGGCCTACTTATAAATTTTGAAGTTTCAAAACGTCAACTTTGTTATGGTGAGAGAGTATAAGATCGAAGTTTTGAAACTTCGAACCATTTAAATGGAGACTGCTGTACAGTGCGGAACAGTATATTTACTGTTTTCCTCTCTGTAATGTGATCTTAGAGTTGGTATACTTAATTAGCAAGGGGTGTGGGGGGCCCAGGGGGTTTTTTTTTATTTAAATTTCGAAGTTTCAAAACTTCGATCTTAAGGTCTTGACCAAAAGAATGTTGATGATTTGAAACTTTGAAATTTAGAAGTAGACCCCCATAGGATCATAGGTACATAGGTGTGTACTAGGCTAATGGCCCTGGAGCCTTTACAAGCCTACCCCATAGAAGTGCATGCTCTTCTGTTTTGATATTTAATACAAGACAGACTACCAAATAAAAATAATATCATAAAAATGTATTCTAAATACTGAATTCTAAGAACATTGAAATTTCAAGCAATCGACATTGCAATGCTGAATTATTGTAAAACACATAGAAATGGATGAAAATCTAAAAGCAGTAAGAACAAACACATTAGCTAACAAGTCAGCCCTCACTGACCTCAGTCACATCTGCTTGTGATATATGTACTAACGCCACAGCTGCTCTCTATTTTCCAGCACAGCATAACATTTACTCAAGCATAAAATGACTGTGGAATTAGTATGTTTAGTTTCTTGGGGTTTGTTGGGGCTACTCATTAATGACAGTGTGGTACACCTTATTACACATTTTTAAACATTTTATTTCCTAATAATGTGGCATTGCAAATATTATATTCCTTGAAATTTCAGTTTTACATTTTAGAGTCAGTTTTTATTGTATTGACTTTACTGTTATTCTGCTTTAGATGAAACGCCCCTTCTGGTCATTATATCTCACTGTCTCTTTTTCATTCATATTCAAAGGGTGATAGATGCACAGGTACACAGATAGTAGCTGGTTGAAGACGTTTCAGAGTTAATGCACTAACCTCAAGTTCTCTTTCTGAGATCAGTTTAAATGTGCAGTTTAGTGGGTACAACAGCATGCTTTCCTGAACAAATTCTATAAAAGGTAGACTAAATTATACGACCGTGTTTGGTAAGTGTGTTTGCAACATGGGACAGTCCCTATCATCTCTTCTCCAGTAAATTACTAAAGTTCACTTGAACACTACAATGAAAGGGGTTTCATATATATATATATATATATATATATATATATATATATATATATATATATATATATCTCACATCCATATTCATGTGTATAAGGCATAAAAATCAAAACTTAAACATTTTCTTATGCAAAAATGTTATAATAATTAGCCTGCCTTCATTAAAGTGATCCACACAGTAGCGGACTTACTATATGAGTCCAGATCTCTTTTAAACTGTACAGCACAAAAGTATTTTAAACTGCAAAGTAAGGAATGACTTTGCTTCTTAACTTATTGCCTTTTTGTTAAATGACAAAAAAAACTACTTTCTTGATAGATAAATAAAGACCAATCTATCATTATTGGATTATTCGTCGGTACTTATTTTTTGTACAAATGCAAGTGTAATTATGGATGATGGCAATTTTACTGATTTTAGCTTTTGTTAGTAGAAGTAAGCAAACTATGAGAGCCAAATAAAAACAGACAGATGCACAAATCATGATTTCACTTTTTTTCTGCGTAAGTGTAATGTTTATGTTTAATTTAATTTGTCTTATAATAGAAAGGTATTTTAATGTTTAGTTTTTTCTTGTGGAAGCTATCAATTAATATACTAATATAATATGTCATGTACTGAAATTGTCGAAAAGTGCAAAAAGCAGGAGTTTTTGATACTTTTAATTTTTGTCATCAGAACATTTTTTTTTTCTGATCAACATCATTCTAGGCAGAAATCCAAGGAAAACGTCACCAGTCATTGTGAGTATAAGATGGTAGATAAGCAGGCATAACACTCCTTTCAGATTAGTGGTACCCGGTTGTCAGTGATTTGTACTGTCACGTGAAACTTGTCTCCTCTCGCTGCCTACCCAGACTGTTCCCATATTGTATGCAATTATTAAATTACATAATATCACAGAAATTTGTATTAATGCCTCATTATTGTTCTTCTGGTTTAGTTTGTGCCTGGGGTGCCTTGTTTGAGGTGTAAACTTGTCTTCTGTGTGTCTGTATGTGTTTCAGTGGGTGTTCTAGTTCCTTTCCATATTATAATGGCATGCTATTTTGTGAATTGGTGTTCTCATAAATCACTTGTATATAGGCATGCAATGTTTGAGAGCAAGTGAGTGTCCTTTCCAGGATTAGTTCTACATCTGGGATAAGGTACAAATCCCTCTCTACATATTAGGATAAATTATATATTGAGGAACAAATGGATGAGTGTTAAGGTTATGCATATATGTAACATTTACTTAGAAAATGCTGAGTCCATTGTTAATCTGAATTATGAGGAAGGAAAGCTTTTGCGAGAGGTTTCATATTCATTTTACATTTTCATTTGTTGCTCTTCTCTTGTTGCAGTGGTTTATAGTAGGGGCTTCAAATCAGCTGATGTTGTAGAAAGTTAATTATAGAAACTTGCTGAAAACAGTTCAGTCATATACTCTCATCAGATCTAAATCATTATTAGTTTTGGGTTTGGCCTTGTGGGTAATGAAGTGCAAATATATATTCTTAGAACTTGTTAATTACTGAGTCATTCAAACTGTGTGACCACTTCTGTTACTATATTGCGATGCATGGAGTCACTAAAGATAATTTTAAGATGATAAGATCTAGAGTTTCATTTTCCTTCTGTGTACTAGAACTGAATGTTTTTAGCTTTTGAAATGTCCATGATCATAGAGATTCATTGCTTCTTAACACCTTAATAAGACTCCAGATCTTTCAGACGTTTGTACATGAAACATTCAGATCAAACTCAGATAAAGATTATTGCACATTTCTGTAAATACATGAAGGAAGTGTTCAGCTCTCTTTTTCAAAAACCTTCAGTTCTGCCTTGATATCGGCAGGTTGACCAGAATCAACCATCCTTACTTCATTTAATATGCGTATTCCTGCCCATGCCTTTTATTTTCCCCAAATCTGGTTTGAAATTATCGCCCTTAATTCTTCATATCAAATTGTCAAATGTATTGTCAGGAAGAGTAAAACTAAGAGAGAAAGAGAGAGAGAGAGAGAGATGTAGCTACAGGCTTGGGATGGCAGGTCACCATTCACTTTAGCACTCTGACTCACTCAGCTATGTGTACATTTCAAGAATATGTTATATATTATTGTATAGCAAGCTACATTTCTCAATATTTGTCATCCCCACCTAATCACAAATACCTGTTTTTTTTTATTAAATGAACACATGTTCTGCTTCTAATGTTACTGTGTTGCCTGTTAAGCACCTTAATATTAACGAGATGGCATTTCCCAGAATTATGTTATGGGAATACACTATGGTAGTTAGAGCACTTTATATTTTAAATACAAAGAGCAAACTCTAGCAATTGCAGGTATGGCTGTAGTTATTAATAGGTTAGAAGGTGCTCTGCAGTCAGACCACAACCAGACTGGCTTCAGCAAGAAGGTTTCATTCGTGATCCTGCCAGCCTCAATTGTCTGTATTTGTGATTTGCAATCTATGCAACATCCTGCTATGTGCCTTTTGAATTTGTTTAGATCATATTTTACTTTGTATTTAACTCATGGTAGGAGAGTTTTTCATCAACATGGTTCAAGCAATGAAACTAGAGACCCCACTATGGATAAATATATGGATTACACCCAACCATGCCATACTGTGTTGCCATTATATAAAAATGTTATTTAAAGACACAATGCCTTTTCTTTTTAAAATAACAACATTCTGTAAAATGCCATTGGTAACTCTATCTCACTACACTGATACACGTCAGTGGGGTGGGTTTTAGGCCTACAGAAAATACATACCAGTGAACATGGCAATATATTCACAGTAGTTGCATTAACGGCAAGAAACAGCAGTTTGTTATTATTGCAGGGATTTATCAAAGCATTTTAATGTACAAGAAGGGACTAATAGATTAGGAAAAAGACAAAAAGATAAATTTGTTTTAACAGTTAACAGAAATTACATTTCTGGGAGGCTAATTTTGATATTATGGTTTAGCACCATAAAAGGTGTGCGAACATAGCGAACATATGCTAACAGGCACAGAATGTTGCAAACACAAAGCAGCGAACCAGATGGAAAAGTTGCAAATGCTTTAATATCTAAATAAGTAACTGAAATAATCCAGAGAAATTTTGGTTACTTATTCGAATATTAAAGCATTTGCAACTTTTCCACTTGGTTCTCTGTTTTGTGTTTCCAACATTCTGTGCCTGTTAACATATTTTTACACACCTTTTGTGGTGCTGAGTTTTATTAGTGTGCGTTGCCACTATTTCTGTTTTGGTGCATTATGTTTTAGGTTTGGAAGAAATGGAAACAGATGATCTGCTGTGGTGACCCCTAACGGGAACGGACGAAAGAAGAAGAGGAATATGTTTTAGGTTTGTTTCACCACCTGTTAGTAGAGATCAAATGTAGTGCTCTTTTTTCAGTTTTTCTGCAATTACATAAATTTGTGTTTTATTTTAGCTTCTGGTTTCAAATGGGTATAATTAATTTCACTGGGATGTAAAACTCTGCCGATGTGTAGTAATCATTATATAATGGCTCTTGGCAAGACTGACAAATGATAAATTTCAAGTCAGCAAAGGTCTTTGTTTGCTTTTGGCAAAATGGCATTAGTACCAGGAAGAAAAGCTGGCCATCAGAGTCACCAAGAGACATGACCTTGTTAACACTACCATGATAGTGACAGACTTCAATAAAATAATTAATTCCACAAATCTCAACTAAGGAAGTTAACATCAAGAAATACTAAGGAATAGGAAATTCTACTAAGAAATCTGCAAAGAAAAATATATAAAAAAAAAAAAAAAAAGGCATGTCGTCTATGATTTAGACTAGTCTGCAAACTGGTGCTGCTTATATAGCCAAACTTGCACAGGCAGAGCTCAGAAGTTCACCTAAATCTGCAGTTTTTGAGAAGAAAGTCAGCTGCACAGCAGTTAGTATTGATTATGCAATGGAATTATTTAAAAAAAAAACAAGCAATAGATTTTTGATGTTTCAGGGAACTACCCATGACTGTAGGAGTCTGGTTATGTAGAGAAGGTGAAGAATAGAGAGAAAAATTACTGCAGCAAACTGTTATGTTTTTAAATTTTAATAATAGTTTAATAAATGTTTTATGTTGATTGGTTGGCTGTGTCAGATGTTATGTATTTAAATGGCTCTAATTTATTTATATATATGCACACACACACACACACACACACACACACACACACACACACACACACACACACACACATAGATATGTGTGTGTGTGTGTGTGTGTGTGTGTGTGTGTATGTATGTATGTATCAGCTGCTGTTCAAATATTCATAGTGTCTTTAGGAATGAATTGATTGATTGCTCAACTAAGACAGGTAACAAAAAAAATTATTTTCAACCATGGCCAGAAGAGAGAGACACATGGCATATTGCAATAAATTAAACAACAGCCGCAAAGTAGATTGTATAAAATGAATGCAGAGCATTGTAGCAGGGGTGGCTCATGCTATTAGACTGCAGAACTGCAGCTCCCAGCTGTAAAAGGAAAACAGAATAACTAGCTGCGAGTACCAGAACTGCGCATTCGTGCTTCCTATCCAGACTACCATTTAACTAGTCCAGATTACAATGAGAAGGTGTCTGTATACTGATGCCCAGAATTCTATGCGGTTACAAAGTGCATAGACTGGAAGGAAATTGGACTGCAACGTCTGCAGTCACATATCTGGATAGACAGACACTGATTGGCTCCCAGCTCAGGAATTCATATTTGGCACTCTCATCTCGCTGCTGCAAGGGAAGGAACTGTCTAATCTCACTGCTGCAAGAAGGAACTGGTGTAATTCAGAAGCTGGCTGGTGCTGCAGGGAAATACAGGTACTTCAAAGAGGTCTGTGTGTGTGTGTGTGTGTGTGTGTGTGTGTGTGTGTGTGTGTGTGTGTGTGTGGTCTATGTGAGTGAATCCTGTGACGGAGTGGTGCCTGTTCTAGACTAGTTCTATATCTTAAGCCCACTTCCTGCTGAGGCAGGTTTCCAGTCCCCCACAGTCCTGAACAGGATAAAATCGGTGCCTGGCATGAATGAACAAATGAAGGCATGCAGCTTTTAACACCCACACAAATCTGTTATTGTTTCTGCTTCAGATCACATCGATAACATCATTTATTCCTTTACTTCCCTACTTTTCTCTATTCACATTTTCTCATTCTTGATAACGGCTGTGCAGACAGATGACAGAATAACTTTTATATAAAATTTTGAACCTGATACTTTTGCATTCTCTAAGCTAGTCTGGTGTTACTCCATTTTGGCAAACAAATATGAGAAACAACATTTTTCTAACTTTGCAAGTTTTATATATATAGACCACCTTCTCAGTTAATACTAAAATGTAACATTCTCTAAGCTAGTCTGGTGTTACTCCATTTTGGCAAACAAATATGAGAAACAACATTTTTCTAACTTTGCAAGTTTTATATATATAGACCACCTTCTCAGTTAATACTATACTGTAACATTTTAGGTCATTGCATTCATCCAGTTCACATTTTACCACATGGCTTACAGTTTAAATAAAATATACTGCACGATGAGTCAGAATTTAGGGACTACTATTATTTTAAATAATCTCCCTATCATGCTTTGCCAAAGAGTGTAATCTTTCTCCAAATAGTCTCAACATTTTTTCTACAACTGCATCAGCAAATGTATCACATAAAAATAACAGAAACTAGGAAAGGTACATTCATTATAGGATATGGGTCTGCATTTTATTTCACTGACGTATACATCAGACAAGCAGAAAGGTAGCAAAGAAAACTTGTTCCCAATAGTAGTGAGTACACTAAAACACTCTGATCACAGGAGTGGGAGGGTCAGAAGAAACTACTAAAACCACATTCCAGGTGGAGGAATATGAGACTAGGGAGGGTACAGAACTAACATAACTGGAGTTTGGTGAATGTGTGTGTGTGTGTGTGTGTGTGTGTGTGTGTGTGTGTGTGTGTGTGTGTGTGTGTCTGTGAAATGCCCAAGTTAAATATACCTGGGGCTTAGAGTTACACAGGCCCAAACTCCATACCTTGGGTACAGGTAGTAAGAGCCTGAATTCCCTACCCACCACCACTTGTGAAAGCTGTTCAGATTTTTGCCTTATATTTTTGTTCTATTCTGTTCTGTTCCTCATAAAATCTGTGGTTTTCAGGATTTTTGTCAGAAATAATGACAGGCATTTGAATTTCAGACCATGTTCTTCAGAAAATACACGGTAACACAAAACCTTTTATTGTAACAACTTTCTAAGTTTATAAGATCAGTATTTGAAAATTGTCCCTATTTTTGGGACTGTATTCCCCCATTATTGGCTTTGTCCAGGTGTTTTGTGCTAAGAGGTTGAGATCTATGCTGAGAACTCAATTCACTAAATGAAAGCCATTTATGTTTCAGTCTTCCTGTCTTTCAAGAAACAGCTTATATGGCATAGTGCTATGTTATTCTGACTATAGTGCACGTGGTCCTGGGTTCATGTCTTGGCAGAGAAATGCATGGTGGTAACAAAACATTTTATTCTAGCAACTTTCCAAGATTATACAAGCAATGTTTAAAATGTGTCATTGGTTTTTGGGCTTTTGTCCCCCCAATAAATTTTGGCTTTTTCCAGATTTCTTGTGCTGCAAAGTTGAGAGATACAGTTGAGTGTCGAGTGGATTTTACAAGGAGCTGAGAGCTTCAGGGGAAGAGAAGATTAGTGCTGCTTATGCTGAGTCTTCTTGTATTGTTAATAGCATAACAGGTTGGATACTTGCTTTTGTTGCAGAAGGCTGCGGGTTCGATTTTACTCCCACAGTATTTTGATGCATTGCTGATACTGCACTGTGTTGCACTTTTAAAGGGGGTGGATGCTGTAGTTCTGAGAATGTCCTCTTTGGCAGAGATACCTAGTAACTATGAACCTATTATCAGTTTGCCATCCATTCCCTATTGCAATATTACTAGCTTATCATTTTTTTAATGTAACATAGGCAATTTATTCCTCAAGGGCAACATACACTTTATTTGTAGATGAAACAATGAAACATAAAGTTGTTCGCTAGCAGCGACCTCTTCATTAGTTACAGATCTTTTTAATGTGGAATTATTTAGATGACTTTTACTTCTGCAGAGATTTTGCATATTTACTGATACTGGTGGATTGTAGAAGTTTGAGTAGACTTTTATATGGAAATGTTCTGAATTGGGCAGTTTTGTCATTACTGGTGCATGCATTTTGTTTCATTGTTTACTGGAAAAATATTCAAAATAATCAATTTGAAACACCCTCTAACAACTGTACTGTATTATACAAGGAATATAATTTAGTACAATCAAGAAGGTGTTTATTGATTATCTGATCAGCTCAGGTACACCCCTCCCAGTTCTTGGTTGGATGTGTTCGATTAGGAACCAGTTAAGTCAACTGTCTACAAGCACAAACTTTTTTTGTTACTGAATATTTTCACTGATTGAGTCTGAATGCTACTGAAAGTGATGAAGCCAGATTGAAGCAATCACTTCTTTTAGATCTTCTTTTTTTTGGGAGGGGGTTACTTATTGTCCACACCTAGGAAGCTAAGTCCGTCATGTAGGATTTCTGCCACACAATTCTCCTGGCAGAACTATACCTCTCAACTGTCCAAATTTTCGCAGAATGAATAGATTTTTGCTTCTTATTTTTGGTTTGTTCCTCATAAAATTTGTGGTTTTCTGGCAAGTCATTTAGCAATGAAGTCACTTAATAATGACAGACATTGAGTTTCAGACTTCATACCCTTCAGAAAAATGCATTCTAAAGCAAGACGTGTTATTTTATCAACTGTCTAAATTTATACAAGAGCAATTTTTAATACTGTTTGTTTGTTTCCTCAGTATATTTGGCCTTGTCCAGATTTCCTGCTTTAAGAGGTTGAGAGGTATGTGCAGATAAATGGATTTATAGAATTAGGTATATCCAAACTTCTTAACTGTCCCTGATTTTGGCGCAGAATGCTTCTCTCCCCCTAATAATCCCTCCCCAAAATGGCAAATTTGGAAGAAACATGGAGGATTTACAATTAATAAATAATTGTAATGATCAGAGTTACAGATTCCTTTTATTTCAGAAATGCATGTAGATTCACTTATTTTTGTCAGCTGCTCAACTTAACAGTACTTCTTCTTCTTCTTTTGGCTTTTCCCAGTTAGGGGTCACCACAGTGAAACACCTGTCCGCTCATGATTGGCAGTGGAGTTTTACGGTGTCGAGTTGCCAGCCCGGCGCCCAACCTTCCACAGAAGGCACACACATGCATGCAGTCACGCCTAGAACCAATTTAGTGTGTCCAATCCACCTACTGCATGTTTTTGGGATGTGGGAGGAAACCGGAACAACCCGGAGGAAACCCACGCGACCACAAGGAGGACATGCAAACTCAAAGTGTCCCTTCTTTGACAGGCTTCCAGCTGTATTGTGTGGCAATTTTATGTTTTTGCATCACATTTTTGGTCCATTTTTCATAAAACTGTGGTTTTCTGGCAATTTAGTGGCAAATCATTAAAGATTGAAGTTAGAAAAGAATGACAGACATTTGAGTTTCAGATTTCATAACCTTCAGAAAATTCATTCTAATGCAAGACCTAATATTGTATTATCTTTCTAAGTTTATAAGAGCAATATTTAAAAATTGTCCTTATTTTTGGGGCTTTGTTCCACTTCTATTTATGGCTTTTTTCCAGATTTCTTGCTCTGACGTTGATAGGTATGACAAATATGTCAGGGCCATCACTGTCAGCCAGAGACATTTCAAATTCTGACATGTCCAAGCAAGGCAAGGAGCAGTTATGCAGTGTAAGTGTGCAGAGTATCCCCCCATCCAAGGTAGACACAAGTACTACAGTGGTTTTTCATCTGTGCTTGATTTTGCAGAATGTTCTGGTTTTCTGTCATATTTTTATACTTTTGATTTATGCTTTTTTTTATTCAGAAAATGCATGTTGTTGCGGTGCCTTTTTCTCTATGTTGAAGTAGCAATGCTTTAATGACCATCAGGTAAGCTTGTCAGAGATTGTAAGATGCATGTAAGCTTTTATAAGCATACTGTTGAAGAATTACCAACATTGAAAGACTTTTTGTTGTTGCCATGCAGAGAATACTTGCATAACTAGATAACGTATAAGCCTTAGATATTGAAATGCATATGACAGTATTTGTAATAAAGGACAGGATTACAGTATTTTCAGAAGTTGTACTCAATAATGGGCCTTATAAGGGAAGAATACAGGGATGTTATGACCTCCTTGTCCTTGGATGACATACCCTTACTTATGAGGGGCCATGTAGAAGGCTTTCCATACAACAGAAGCAATATGGTGGTCAAAAGTCAGGCTGCTATCAACCGGGTGCCTATGTCCCTCACAACTGATTACGTGCTTAGGATGTTGTTATTAATGTGATAATTTATGGGGACATCGCTCTCCCCAAAGGGGATGATGATGCATTTTTTGGTATTTAGCTTGAAGCCATGTTTCTAGCACCAGTCATTTGTCTGAGTGTGACCCTCTTGAAGGATGTCCACATCACTAGGAGGAACCAATGACAGCACCCAACTTGCACTCATCTGCAAACTTGGTCAGCCATAGCCCACTGGTCTTGGCCTGCACCTCAGAAAAGTATATCCCAAATAACAGAGGCCCCAAGACCAAACCCTGGGGTATGCCACTTGTTACGGGTCTACTGCTTGAGGTGGCTTCCCCTATTTTGACTATGTAGGTTCTATCACTGTGCCAGTTTGCTACCCTTCTGGCAGCATATGGATTGATGCCTAGTTGAGAGAGTTGATCTATTATGCCTGAGTGGTGAATAGTGTCAATGGCTTTGGCCAGGTTAAGGTAGGCGGTGTTCACCATCTTCCCCTCATCCATGGCTTTGGTGACTGTTTCAAAGAAGTCAACCAAATTTAAGCAGACGTGTCCTCCCCTTGACAAAGCCAAACTGTATGGGATCAAGTGTATGGAGGTTGCCAATGTCTTTGTTAATGAGGTCCATGATAATCCATTCCATGGCCTTGCAGATCAGGCTAGTTAGGCTGATGGGTCTATAATTTCCTGATCAGTGGATGCTCCACCTTTGTCCAAAGGGATGAGAGTGGCTATCCTCCACTCAGCTTGTACTCAGGCTTTGGTTGAATAGGGTGCCTAATGGTGCTGCAATTTCCTGCCTGATTTCACATAGGATGCAGCCTGGGATGTTATCGGGTCCCATGAAGGTTGTATTTTTTGCCTTTGAGAGAGCAGTGATGACCTGTTCGATAGATATAAGAAGAAGGGGGCAGGTACTAGGAATGCCCTGATTTACTGATGGGGAGGAAGAGGGGTAAAGTTTTCATTGAATCTGTCAGCCAGCAAATTTGCTATATCTACAGCATTTGTATATGTGGTGTCCTTGGGTTCCACTTCTGAACAGATCTGGGTGCTTCCTTTGAGGTTGTGGACATATGTGAAGAAGGCCTTATGATTGTCTCTAGTAGAGGTGGCCAATTTGGACTTGAAGTTTGCTTTGGAGTATTTCACTAGTTCTTTTATTTGCTTGTTCAGGCTAAGGAGACATTGCTTCCAAATGGGCACCTGCTCCTTCTTGGTCTTGGACAGCAATTTTTTTCCTTTTGTTATAGAGTTGCTATGAAAACAGAATTGCAGGAGATAGTAAAGACAACCACAAGGCCTTCTATAATTATGTAATGAATCTCCACGGCAAAACCCAGATTTGCTCTGAGCTACTGCACAATGGTACCTCCTATACCGAGCCAACAGATATTGCCAGTAACTGGCCGACAGATTCAGTGCCAAAAAATAAAACAAATGGAAGAAAAACCACACCGGAGGCACAGAAGAAATGTAGTAAGCGCTTTCGTTTACTAAAATAAGTAAACTTCTTCAGACAATTTTACAAAAGAAATAAATGCCCTTAAATACAATAATTTGTCATGACATCATTTCCTTAGTGTAACACCAAGCCTCAATTTAAAGTGCCAAGACACTTTCCCTAAAAGGTAATCCACAATATACATAAAACACATTCAAATTAAATTACAAAAACAAAAATATGTAAATATATAACTCTAAGTAAAGCTTTTAATTTTAAAACACTCTTAATAGAAGCTACGTCATTTAATCCTGGCGGAACCAAAGCATTTAATTTCAACTGCCATATAAGTTCCTTCTCCTCAAGTTTCAATTCCATTGGTCCTCCCCTGATGTTATCAGGATTTTTTTCGATGACCAAACATTTAAATTTATGCTTCAGAAACAATAAAATATGCCTAGCCAATGCATTATTTACATTTCCTTTGTCAATAGCATACAAATGCTCATATATTCTATTCTTGAGGGGCCTTTCAGTTTTGCCCACATAAAAAACGCATTTAGAACATAAGCCCAGATAAACCACCCCCCTAGAATTACAATTAAATTTATCATTAATGTGATGTTCAGTACCATTAATTGTAAAAAAGGTGGTCACATCAATGTGCTTGAACCAACAGCAGGCCTCACATTTAAACATCCCACAGTGTGGGGGATGACATTTCAATTTGTTACTCTCCAAAAGTGTTTTAAGATTCCTCCCTTTTCTAAATACTACACAAGGACCGTCCCCCACATGCTTATTTTTAAATATAATAGATTTCAATAGGGGGGCATCAATTGAGAAAGTGGTTATAAAACTCAACCTTGCTATATCAACATTAGAAGGTCCAACTGGTTGTAGGGAAACAATATCATCAGTAAGGGGGTTCAACATTGGTTCATTAGAAGCGATCTCTAAATGATTTAAACCATGGTACCCCAAACTCATAATACCATTACATATTCAATATGGGTTTAAATAAACCACAAGACCTTTTAGTAGAGACCTCATCAATAAGGTCCTCCACTAATTTACTGGGGTACCCATGTTTAATAAACATATCCTTCAATACACTGCATTCATCAAAAAATCCACTCTCCAAAGTTACCATCCTTGCGGCCCAAACAAGTTGGCCCTTAACATCCCCTCTCTTTTGATGGAAAGGATGGCAACTGGAGAAGTGTAAAAATGCATTCAAATATGTTGGTTTCCTAAATATCTTTGTAGTAAACCCATTAAGTGGAGGACATTTAGCCAGTTCAACATCAAGGAAAGTAATATGATCAACCTGAAATTCCCATTTGAATTCAAGGAAATTCGTAAATTTGGTAATTTGTTCAACAAACGCTGCAGCAGAATTCCTATCACCCTTCCAAAGGATGAAAATGTCATCCAAATAATGGGTGTACCATGCGGCCTTTTCTTGAAAAACAGAATCCTTAAAAAGAAACTGTTTTTCCCAGTGTGCCATCACCGTGTCAGGAAAAGTGGCCCCACACGGAGACCCCATGGCTACATCCATTTTCTGTAAATAAAATTCTTTGTTGAACAAAAATAATTATTGTTCAATACTAGTTCCAACAAATAAATGATTACGTCAATAGTGTTACCATCCACCTGCTGTTCCAACGAAAAATCCCTAACCCATTCACATCCAAGATCTTGCGGGATGGAAGTGTATAAATCACATACGTCAATTGTTAAAAAATTCCAATTCTCAGAAAAAGTGAAACTGTTGATAGCCCCTAAAAATGCCCATGAATCTTTACATATCTGAGCTTCGTTTTTCAGGGCTTCCTTAAGCTTACATTCAACAAATTTTGCACACCCATAAGTGATAGATTGCCTCCCATCAATGATGGGACGGAAGGGAGGTTTAGCCAAATTCTTATGGATTTTGGGTAGCCCAAACAAGGTGGGTGTAATTAGGTAAGGAATAACAAGAAAGTTCAAAAGGTCAATATCTATATGTCCCTCAATGAACAAATCATTTATTAAACCTTTAATTCTCTGATAAGCCCCATTAATTTCATTTAGGGACACTTTGACATAGGCCTCATTAGTCAACAGTAACCTCATATTAAGATAATAATCTTCATTATCCATAAATACCAACCCACCCCCCTTGTCAGGCTTAATAATATGAATGTTGGCAAACCTTAAATCATTCAACACTTCCTCTTCAGTTTGGGTTAGGTTATTCACTATTGTACTGGATGGGCACCTGGTGTTCAAAAGTGTCCTAAAATCATTTTCACATATTTTCTCAAACAATGAAATAGAAGGGTGCAGGGCTGGGTTAAATATGCTTGCAACCCTAAAGTCTTTAGTAAGACTAGAATTGTTGCCAAATAACACATTCAGATTCAATTTTCTAGTAAATATTTTCAGGTCAATGAGTGTTCTCGCTAAGTCACTTCTAATTGTAGGGACGAAAGTAAGTCCCTTAGCAAGCACATCAATAAGTAAAGGAAGAATAATTAAAAATCTTAAAATCATGTGTACTATTAAGTAGAATCTGTACTATTCCCTGTTGATTATCAGTTGGACTAATCTGTCCAATAAGACAGAGAGAAAGCTTCATCTCCTCCTGTTCTGAAATTTCTTCTTCCACTGATGTTGTGACTGAGAAGGGTTCTGCTGCCCCCCAGTGTTCATTTTTTTGCGTCCCTGAAAACCCTAATTTTGGTTTGGTTCATTACCATTGTTGGTGTTATGATTTTTAACATTACTATTCACATGTTTATTAGCAAGTCTCTCACTCCTCCTAATTGGAGATACTTCAATGCTATCATTAACCCGAATACCATTGTTATCAACTCCTATTGAAAAGTTACTTTCAAGCACATCTCGGTCCCTATTGGGCCCTGAATTCACATTAACAATGACATTAGAAGGGGGTGATGGTCCCTATTGGGCCCTGCATTCACATTAACAATGACATTAGAAGGGGGTGAAGGGTATGCTGAACCCTTCTCATAGGCCAGGGCGTCCCTATTAAGTTTCTTTCCTTTATTCTCTTTAATTTTACCCAAAGCATTTTCAATACTCGAGAATATACGTAAAAAATAAAATGTATAATGAAGGAACTCATTGTCCTGTTGAATGCTAGTATCAAGTTCCGCCAGTTCACTTTTCAACATATCAATCTGTTTACAATAGTCTTTAATTAAAAGTTCCATAAATTCAACGCCCTGCTGGTCAAATAAACTCAAAAGTTCTTTGTGAAAGGAAGAGTTCAAAATTAGTCCGGTAGGGAAACGCCACTGCCTGAGTCCCTTCGGGACTTGCTGTCTTTTCACACACTCAGACAAATATTGCACCTTGATTTGCAATTTTTTGAATTTAAAAAGCTTAATGTCAAAAACTTTCAAATTGCTAATTAATGTATTTTCACAACCATCAAAGTTCCTGGTAGTGTCAGTTTGCAAAGCTCCATTTACAAAACAGACTGGCTCTTTGAATCAGTCATCCAAAGAAGGAATAATGGATGGTGTACTCACTGCACTCCCAGATTCAGCATTAGTAGGTAGTCGCTCGTTTGTTCCATTCAAAATGGACATCCGAACTCCTGAACAAGGCAAGGAGGACGAGCTAGAAACTCCTGAAGGCAAATTACCCCGATCCTGCAATCCAAGGGCAGACACTGTAATCCTAGGAGCCGATGAATTAGACAAACAGTTCAAAGTTGGATTACCGGAACTTCCGGGTCCTTGAGGCAAGGCAATCGCAACCTGACTGGCTAAACAGTCCACACGTTGTGAGAGTAACTCGATCAAAGCTGTTAATTTACCCAGAGCACCAGATTCATTATTAGGTGAATAGTCCATAGTACTAGGCAATGGATCCATAGAATTAAAAAGTACTTGTGATCCAGGTGTAGCACAAACTTCCATGATAAACAAACAAATAAACTCGGTAAAAAGTCAACACTGCCAGAAAATAAAACAAATGGAAGAAAAACCACACCAGAGGCACAGAAGAAATGTAGTAAGCGCTTTCGTTTACTAAAATAAGTAAACTTCTTCAGACAATTTTACAAAAGAAATAAACGCCCTTAAATACAATAATTTGTCATGACATCATTTCCTTAGTGTAACACCAAGCCTCAATTTAAAGTGCCAAGACACTTTCCCTAAAAGGTAATTCACAATACACATAAAACACATTCAAATTAAATTACAAAAACAAAAATATGTAAATATATGACTCTATCTAAGTAAAGCTTTTAATTTTAAGACACTCTTAATAGAAGCTGCGTCATTTAATCCTGGCGGAACCAAAGCATTTAATTTCAACTGCCATATAAGTTCCTCCTCCTCAAGTTTCATTTCCATTGGTCCTCCCCTGATGTTATCAGGAATTTTTTCGATGACCAAAAATTTAAAGATTCAGTGCCAACTTTAGCCCCCCCCCAAAAGACCAATAATACCAGGCACCCAGTATTACTGCTGCACAGGTTAAAACAGCACTGTCCAAGGCCAAAAATACAGCTTCTATGGGAACTGACAATATCCCTGGCTATATTCTACATGAACTACAGAGTGAACTGGCACCTCACCTGTGTGCCCTAGTCAATCACAGCCTCACCTCAGGCTTTGTCCCTACCAAATGGCACACTGCTACAGTCATCCCTCTCCACAAAGGAGGAGTGACTACAGACTCTGGGAACTATTGCCTCATTAGCCTGATGACCCTGATATGCAAAGCTATGGAACGCATCATCATGGACCTAATAAACAACAATATATGGAATCTCCAGACTCTACATCCCACACAGTTTGGTTTTGTGAAGGGTAGAGCATGCCTTCTCAACTTGGTCAACTTCTTTGAGTCAGTCACCAGATCTGTGGATGAAGGCAAGGGGATACCTTGATCTGGCCAAGGCTTTTGATACCATTTCCCACTCAGGAATCATAGAAAAACTCACTAAGCTAGGCATCAACCCCTATATCACTAGGTGAGTTGCAAATTGGCTCACAGATAGAACCCACAGTGTGAAAGTAGCTGACTCCAAGTCAGACTGCCGACTAGTCACAAGTGGAGTACCACAGGGTTCGGTCCTGGATCCTCTCCTGTTTGGTATCTACTTCTCTGAAGTCCAGGCCAACACGAAGGGCCTCTGGCTGACAAAGTTCACAGACGATTGCAAGTTGGGAGCTATTATTAACTCCCCAAGTGATGTTGAAATCCTACAGAATGGCCTCACTGAGTACCAATGACTGGTGTCAGAACCATGGCCTTAAGCAGAATGCCAAAAAATGTGTCATCATCCCCTTTGGGAAAAAAATGGTTCCCATGAATTACCACATCGATGGTAGTCCACTGAACACAGAAGACGTTATAAGAGATCTGGGAACACAGGTTGACAGCAACCTCTCTTCTGATCATCACATTGCCACTGTAGTCAGAAAGTCCTTCTATGTGGCACATCTCATTACTAAGGGTTTTGCATCCAGGAAGAAAGAGGTCATTGTCTCCCTCTACTCTTCCCTCATTAGGCCAATCATCAAGTACAATGCCCCATTTGGCATGTACCTCACTAAATACCTGCAACAACTGGAGAGGCCACAAAAGTACCTCACAAAGAGGATCCTAGGCCTTAAACACTTGTATATGGAAAGACTCAAAAAACTCCAACTATTTTCTGTCTCATACTGCCTACTTAGTGGAAATCTCTGCTTGACTTACAAAGACATGTCTGACCCAGCTCTGTTACAAATGCTTCAGCTAAAGAAATCCCAATCCCTCCACACCACATACTCTAGAGACCTCAACCTCATTACCACATGTAACAGAACATGCTGGAGGGACAGGTTCATAACCCAGAGACTGCACATGCTATGGAATAGTCTTCCCATACATGTCAAGCAGAGAACCTCGATGACCCTCTTCAAGAGAAATCTTGATGAGTGGATGGGAAACAGAAAATTCACCTTGGGGATAACTCCAGTGGCTCTATTCGACAGATGCACTGGGAACTAAGGTTGGGTGGCACTATGTCAGGTTAATCCTATGGTAGCTAGGCTTGTAAAGCCCCCAGGGCTATTAGCCTAGTACACAATTATGAACCTATGAACATTGACAGAGCTGGTAACAGTGTCATTTGTAGTCTCAGGCTTATCAAACCTGCAATAAAAAGCATTCAAGTCATCAGCCAGCTGGTAGTTAGTTGCAGTGTAGGGGGATGAGTTCCTGTAGTTTGTAATGTTTTGTAGACCTTTCCACAATTATGCAGGATCATTGGCTAAAAACTTTTTTTTCAGCTTTTCAGAACAGTGCGTTTTAGCCACTTTGATTTTTTTTGTCAGTGTGTTCCTTGCTTGTCTAAAAAGGGCTCTAGCCTCACTTCTATTGGCATCTTCCTTGGCTTGACGAAGCTGCTTAAGTTTAACAGTAAACCAGGGTTTGCTGTTGTTAAATTTTAACTAGGTCTTAGTGGAGACACACATATCTTCACAGAAGCTGACATAAGATGTTACTTTGTCTGCCAGTTCATTCAGGTTAGCAGCAGAATCTTCAAAGACACTCCAATCTGCACAATCAAAGCAGGCTTGCAGCTTCAGCTTTGCTTCAATAGTCCACCTTCTCACTCTATTGATCCCAGGTTTAACAGATTTTAACTTGCTCTTATAGATAGGAAGCAAATAAATCAGACAGTAATCAAAAACATCCAAAGCTACACAGGGGATAGCATGATAAGCATGTTTTAAGACTGCATAACAATGATCCAGTGTGTTCCTGTCTCTAGTAGGACACTTTATATGTTGTGTAAATTTAGGAAGTTCATGGCTGAGATTTGCCTTATTAAAATCCCCCAGAATAATCAGAAGGGAGTTTGGATAATTCTGCTCCAAGCACATTATCTGATCAGACAGTTTTTGTAATGCCGCCCACACACAGGATTGAGCTGGAATGTAAACATAAACCAGAATAAATAAAGAAAACTCCTGAGGTGAATAAAAAGGTTGAAAATTAACACAAAACATTTCAAAGTCAGGGCAGCACATTTTACCTAACACTGTGATATCATTATACCAACCTTCATTAATATAAAAGCAGATTCCACCTCCTTTACTCTTCCCTGATGTCTCCAATACTCTGTCCGCTCTGTAAAGTTGAAACCCAGGCAGATGTAATGCAGAGTCTGGAATGGATTCATTTAGCCAGGTTTTTGTGAAACACAGTACAGAAGAAAGTGAAAAATCCTTGTGAGTTTCATTGAGAAGTAACAGTTCATCCTTCTGATTGCATAGGGAGTGGAGGTTTGCCAGATGTAAACTTGGGAGTACTGTTCAAAAACCTCTCTGTTTCAGCCTAACCTGTGCACCAGCTGACTTCCCCCTCTTGCAATGCCTGTGTCTACGTCTGCTGGAGACAGCTGCTGCTCTTACAGCAAGGATCTCTAGAAAATTTCTTAATTGTGAAAAATCCAGTGTCAAATTGCATGAAATGAATTGCTGAATATTTAACAATTCACGAGTATACTTAATTACAACTAAACACCAAACAAGAGGACAAATAAACAAAAATAAACCGAATATTAGAGAGCACTAAACTGAGGCTGCCATTTGTGGTGCCATCTTGTTTTTTTTTTTTTTTTTTTTTTTTTAAGGTTAAAGGTTCTTGTACCGGAAGAGAGGTGCATTTTGAGTTTTGCTTGATAACATATTTGGGTTCTAATGTTGTTTTGTTTCAGATGTTTAACCAGTGGCCAATATTTCTTCATTTCCAAAATTGTCGTAGAGTAGTCATTGTCAAATCTGATGGGGTGTTGATTAAATTTTAATTGGCTTTCCTCCAAGTTATTAACACTAATTCCTTATCAAGGTAAGAAAGGAATTTTACAATAATAGATCTCGGTGTTGCTGTGGAGGATGTTGACACTGGCTTAGCAGTTGCCCTATGAGCTCTTTTTATACCAAATGAGAGCCCTTCTTGTAAGTCTAAAATTTTGGGAATCCACTGACCAAACTGCGGAAGTGTGCGAACCAAATACTCCACAATAAAACCACTGGTATATTGATGCTGTAAAAAATGCTGGTAGTCCACAAAGTAAAGCAAAAAAGTTTATTGTAAGACAATAGAAAGCTGGTTAATTTTTTTGTTATTGATGGTGTCACGATGGATATCAGGGGAGATGCATGGTCTGCCTTACTAGAAAAGAGAGAATTATACTGGCAGTTGTTATTAAATGCGAACAACTGGCCAGGTTTAAATGAATCCCTCTCCATTAATTCCCTTTTAAAATTGAGAGCTTTAAACAGATGATTATTTATTTATATATTTATATATTTATTTATATATTTATTCATTGCTCTTTTAAAAAATTGTGAAGTGGATGATCTTTTTTAAATATTTTCTATATTTTTTTATATCTATTAACATGTATTTATTTAACATTTTGTCATTGACATCACAGTTTGTATTGCCCTTTTAAATTTTTGTTACTTAGGGGGAGTGGCTACTATCACGTGAAGCACAAAGGGAGTCTTTAAAATGTGTTCTGTGTTTGATTTTAATTTGTCTGATGAAGTTCTTTTGTTGAGGACGAAAGCGCTTAAAAAAAACAGCTTTCTATTGTCTTACAATAAACTTTTTTGCTTTACTTTGTGAACTACCAGCATTTTCCACAGCATCAATGTACCAGTGGTTTTATTGTGGAGTATTTGGTTCGCACACGTCTGCAGTTTGGTCAAGAGTTTTTTCCTGTCTTTTGGTGCTTACAGTTTGAGAATCCAGTTATGCAAAAATAAAATCATGTTCTCATCATCTGCCTTCTCTGGTACTCTGAAAATTCGGGTATTGCAAATTCTCTCCCGATTTTCAAGATCATCAATTTTCTTCATTAGCCATGTATTTTGTTTAAGAAGAAAGTGTGTGTGCAGTTCATCATCCTTTAATCTTCCATCTATGTTGGTTATGGCTGTCCCATATCCATTATTTTATTTTGATGTTGTTGAAAAAGGTCTCTAAAAACTTCAGTTTGTTTAGAACTATTCTCACTTAAATTCTCTATTTTTTGTTGGATTCATCTATCTTCAGTGATAGTGACTGTAGTTCTTTCCTCAGTGCAGCATCAGATTGTGAAGACTTGGAGCTGTTCATTTTCCTTCAAGTTCAGTCTCAAATAATTTGACAGAAATTGTTTGGAATAAAAACTTCAAAGTTTGTAAAATTAAAGTCTAGACTATCAGTAACTAAATTTCATAAAATTTAAGTATATATATGTATACATATATAAGTCTAACTCCTGTCTAGTATATTCATTTTATACAGCTCAGAAAACGTGCTGTGTTCAGCTGGCCATCTAGGCTCCATGTGCTCCTATCTTAATGTGTTGTGTCAGCCATCATCTCACTGCTGTATGTTGGTTTATGTTTACAGTAGCATTCTTTATGTTACCTAGCATTAAATGCCATATTTCTATATCATTAAACATGTAAACTTGTGTTTCTTTCATTTCAGGTGCCAGAAACAGGATTGTGTGCCAATATGACTTCTCATTTCTTTCATCCGACAGAAAGAAAATGCTGCTACTCTTGTCCTAAAGGTCAGTAGTAAACATCTTGCATTGATACAGAGTATGCTTTAGTACAATATATGTATATGCATATATGGGTCTACTTCACATAATCGAACACCCAAACGTTCGACTTTCATATGGCCGAGACCATATGATCGAACATTTGAATGTTCGAAAATGTGAAAAAAAAAAAAAACAAGTAAAAAAAAATTAAACAGTGCTAGCAAGGATGGCAAGCCCCCCTGCACCCCCCATGTGGAGCAAGCCCCTCTGCACCCCCCCATGTGGGGGGCTGCACTCACCACACCCCCTGCTATTTAAATATACCAACTCCGAGATTGCACTATATTGCGGTAAAGGGAAATCTTCCTGTTCCACGCTCTATGGAGATCCCCATTCAGACCGTTCGAATTTTTAAAAGTTCAATCATATGGTCTCGGCCATATGAAAATCGAGCTTTTAAAAGTTCAGCCTTCTGAAGGGGACCTATATATATATATATATATATATATATATATATATATATATATATATTTGTGTGTGTGTGTGTGTGTGTGTATGTAATGTGAGGTATTTCATTGCAGCAATCTATCTGTCTGCTTATCTAGGTGGCTATATATCAATATCTCATATGTGCAACATGATGTGTAAAAAAAACCTGCCAAAATCTAGACAAACAGAGATGTTCAGAATGCTATGGAGATGAATTATTTATTCTTCTGATAAGTCAGGCTTTGCCATGCAAATCTTTTATTACTGTCATTGCTCCACTGTCTATATACTGATTATTGCACTGTATATCCATATTTACTGCATAAGTCTCATTATGTTGTATTTTATTTTTTCTCTGTTGTCCATGAAAAAGAGCCTGCTTGGCTCAACTAATGTTAGCTATTAACAAATGAATAAAAAAAGCACTTCCTGACCATGAAATAAACTATACTATTATAACTGTACATTGATAAAGTCATTGTGCAATGGCATGGCTTTGTGAAAACTGCTGTGGTATGAATGAGATGCTACTACCACTTAAGATTTTACAGATAATGCATCTATACTGTAGCTGGTAACTACAGGAAGTGTATCAAGCTGTGCTTTTCTCTAGTAAATAAGTAGGGTAAGTAGGATGTCAGTCGGGTAATGTTCTTCTACCTTCAGGATGTCTTTTGAAACACGCATTTATGTACTACTGTTGGAGATGTTCAATCTGTACAGCTTTTTGCCATTGTACAATGGGAACTTTGAAAATCATATGTCCTAACTTGTTAAGAAATATGACATGACCACAGTAAACCTTACAGACTCTCACAACTAAGAAGTGTAAAAAATGTATGTTTTAGTTTGTTCTGGGACCTTAGTCTTGTAACTTCATTTGCAGTTGTGGTAATATTGTGTATTGCGGCAAGATTTTAGCATTGTTTATACATTATACTAAGCTTCTATTTCCATAAGTATAATTATATATAAAAGGTAGTTTTTTTTGCATTTTGAACTCAGTCTGGAGCCTCAGTCTTGTAGCTTCATTCTCAATTGTGGTAGGACTGTGAGCTACTGTGACATTTGAGTCACTTATTACAGTGTTACTGGTAAAGTTCTGTATTGTTTGTTGCCTTAGTCTGTGGTTGGATTGCAGTTGTGGCAGTATTGTAGAGGATTTGTGCCTCAGTACTTTTATAGCGGTATACACCTGCTTAAAGTTGTATTCCAGTGATTTTCTGTTTACCTTGCTACTGGTTGTTCCATTGTTCTTTGAGTCTGGCCAGGCCCCAGCTGAAACATTAACCTATAAGTTTCTGGAATTCTAACCATAGGACTTGAGCTCCAGTATTGGCTTTATTTGACTGGATCCCTATCTAGCAAGTCTGTTATATTTAGGACATAGCTACAGATACCCAGGATCTTTTCTTCAAAACTCTGAGAGGCGTGTAAAGTCCCAAAGTGTGAGATACAAGATTTTCATCAAAATGGAATTAAAAATCTTTTACTTACATTCTGCTTAAATATTTTAAGTTGTACCTGTGTAGTAGTACATTTTTGTACTGCAGTGCTTTTTGTCCATGTTTTAGTCAAAGAGTTATTTGTTTGCATTTTTTTAGTTTATTTTAGGTCCTTGATCTTGCAGCTTATTTTGCAGTTGTGGGAAGATTGTATATTACTGCAAGATTAGCATTATGCATACATTATACTGCGCTTCTCTTTCTATAGATATAATTACATGTAAAAGGTAGCTTTCTGTATTTTGAGCCCAGTCTGGGGCCTCAGCTTTGTAGCTTCATTCACAGTTGTGGCAGTACTGTGATCTACTGACAGATTTGAGTCTCATTTAGTCATTTATTACAGTGTTGCTAGCCCCAAAGTGTGAGGTAGAAGCTTTTCATTAAAAGGGAAGAAAAAAGCATTTATTTAACTCATTTAAATCTGTGTGGTGTTGATTGCCGCACCTATAGCAGCCTATACACATCTTGCATTCCAGAGCATTTTCTGAGAAACTAAACTTAAAAAGCATAAGATAAACAATGAGGATATATCTCAGGGGCTCCAGAACAAATAGGATGTATCTTGGGGCATAGGAGGGAAATTATAGCAAAAGAGGGCAGATATATGAACAAATTTATGAAAATATTTGGTACAGAAGATGTGAATTGAGTAGTAGGAACTTGGGGAGAATTTGCATATTATTCCCCAAGGTAAACGGGGATTTAATTGAGAACTTTGACACATGTTCAGTAACTATTTCAGATCATGCAACAGTAATAACTAAGATAAAAATGGGGGTTAATGAAGGAAAAATGAAGCATTGGCACTTCCCTACCTATTGTTAAAAAGAGAGGAGGAATTAATAGTGGAAATTATTCAGGAGTCATTAGGGAAAATAGAAGGTACTCCACATTTTCTAGCTAGTGAGTGGGATAAAATGAAAGTGGAGTTTAAAATTAAGGTAGATATAAAAGAAAAATACATTTGGTTAAGAAGCAACAAGAATTATTTAGAGGGGCTGACTAAGGTTAAAGTATTGCAGAATAAGGGGAATCTCACAGAGCATGAAGAGGAGGAACTGCAGAGTGCTAAAGAGAAAATAAGGGAGTACCTGGATAATATGCATACGTTTAGAAAGATTACTATTATGCAGCTGCAGGAAAGTCTCTAGGAATAGATGGTATTCTGGTGGAAGTTTGGAAGCTAGGTGGGAAGAAAGTGATTATGATTTGGAAGGTTTAACAGTATTTTAAAAGGAGGGGAAGCATCAACATCCTTTAAAAAAGCTGTGGTGACTGTAGTACCTAAAGATGGGAAATGTGCAGCAAACCCAACGTCATATAGGCCCATTTCAGTTTTAAACAATGATTATAGTGTTCATGTCTGTAATGGCTAACGGAATGGCAAAGGTGTTGCCAAAATTAATAGATATGGATTTATGTGGTTTTATGGAGGGGAGGCAAAGATCTGACAACATTAATAGAACAGTGGTGATCCAGAAGGATCTAGAATGTGAGAAAATACTGCTGTCATTGGAGGGTGTTGATGCAGAGAAAGCATTTAACAAAGTAAGCTGGGATTTTATGACTAGGGAATGGAAGCATTTGCATTCTCTGACACAATAATAAAATTAATTAGTAGGATATATGAGGGACTGGAGGCAACAATCAAAGTGGGAGGGGTTCTCCCTGATGAGATGTATTTGAGTAGAGGAACAAGGCAAGGACATTCTCTTTTGGTATTTGCATTATATTTAGAAGCACTGGTAAGGAAAATAAGGAAATCAGAAATTCAAGGAGATAATTGATATGGTAATCAAGAAAAGTTGGCCTAATTTCATATTTTAGAGCTGTACAGTAAAAGCTCTTGTACATAACACAAGCAGAAAGCTAGAGATAATTTTTTATGGTAATCAAGAAAAGTTGACCTAATTTCATATTTTAGAGCTGTACAGTAAAAGCTCTTGTACATAACACAAGCAGAAAGCTACAATTCAAAGAGGAAAGGGATGATGATGAAGCGGGGATAGTCAAGAAATAAGGAAAAAGTGGGATTTTGTATGCATATCCTTAATAATAATAATAATAATAATAATAATAATAATAATAATAATAATAATGAGTATAAAATGGGTGTCCTCTGAAAAAAAGGCTACAAGCCTAGTGGGATTAACTAGTCAACAACACATAAATAAATAAATAATAAATAAATAAATATATACATACATACATACATACATACATACATGCATGCATGCATACATACATACATACATACATACAGACATATAACAGCAGTCATACAAAATATTATATCCATAAAGCACCTGAAAGTATCCTAAGAACTATGTCAACACAAGAATGGAGAAAGGAAATTTTGCTGATAGGGATGACTGCAATTAGGGATACAGACAATACGCAAAAGGGGGCTGGAATGTATTGGATAAAACTGGCAAAGGAACCAATGTATTGGGAGCAAATAACTAGAGTTGAAAAGATAATAGAATGGGAAGGGGCCAAGAAGTCATTTGGAGTTCAGTCTAGAGATTGCCTTCCATATTAGAGATTGATATCAGAGTATAGGCAAAGAGAAAGGAATATGGGAATCTTAAGTGAAAGACCTGCATTGGTTGAGTTATTAATTGAAACTAGAACTAAAGCTCCTGTTAAAAAGGAATAATTAGTAGGGAATATCAAATACTGCACAATAAGTACAGGAATCCATTAGAGGAGGTTAAGGATTGGGAAGAGAGATTAGATAAGCAATTCACAAAGAAACAATGGGAGGACATATGTATGGCTCTCAAATGTGCAACAAAGTCTAGAAGATTTAGGATTTTTGCTTGGAAGTGTTTGTATAGATACTTTTATATGTCGAACAGACTGTAAATATGTTTTCTTTAGGTAGTTGGCAAATGTTGGAGGTATGAGGTGTGATGGGGAAGAGATAACTGAGAGCATACGCTTTGGGAGTGCAATGAGTTGGCAGACTTCAATAATTCCCTACAGGGTACTCTGTTAAAAATACTGGCTGAGCTGGATATAGGATCTCAATTGTATAGACATGGTAAGGCCTTGTTAAGTTTAATTTTGGTGGATACCAAAAAAGCAATTACTAGAAAATTGAATTCAGAATCTAAATCAAACATATTTGAAGTAGTGAATATTGTAATAGAGATAAATAACAGGAAGTGGGATCTTTAGAAAAGATTAGGAACAAATTACATAGGAAAAATAGAAATTGTGGGAACAATACATGCAGAAAAAAGTTTTGGAGAAGGAATGAGGTTTAAATGATGGCAGGAATTGAACAATTCATGCAATATTGGCTTGATTATACTGTATAGAATATTAAAGAAAAGGATGGTGTGGTACTGAATGTTAACTGAAGAGCTATATAAAAACTACAGTTTCATTTGAGTTTTGTATCTGAAAAAGGACTTGGTCCCGAAAGCACTCATTCCAGTGTTTTTAATTGTGTTTTAAATAAAAGTTTTGAAGCTGTTCAGCGTGGTGGCCTGTACCTGCTTTTTTCTTCCTTTCCTTTGGAAATTTTATGAGCAGGCAGCCTTTGGTGAAGTATCTACAGCTCTTTTTAGAAGAATATGTGATGTAACATGTTTGTAAATATGAACTTGTTAATATGGTTTGTTGTTTTTTACATAAATGTAAGTTTGGCTGAGTCACAAGTGATAATTCAATAAAAAAAACATAAAATAAACAAATGTAAATATTTTATGAACAAGAAAAGCTATTAAAATTGTAGAAATAGCAGTTATCAGTAAGAAATATTTTTATAGTGATAATAGTCAGTGCAATAAATACTATAATATATTGTAATGCACACAAATCCAAAATTATATTTTTCTAAACTCTCACAAAAAAATCACATTTTGAAAACTATACAACCTAGACATATATTGTTAGAAATTCTTGTTAACTAGATGTAAGCTTTGACATGACAAAAAGACATCTCTGCATAAGTGCATGTTTACTGAGATATTTATAGAAATACGAAAACATATATTTAATTGTATAATTAGCAAAACAAATAATACTGGATATCTCTCAAGATGTGCACCTTACACTGCAAATATTAAAGACAGTTTTCTTCAACAACGTCTACAGTTTCACTTAATGTTATGCAACAGTTTGTAAATCATTTTTTTTAAGTATTAGGTACATTTGGAAATATTGTTTTTTTCATAATTACTAACAACTAGCAATATTTCCAGTATAATGTGATATAAGCCAGCATTTTCAGAGAATTATCATGTCTCCCACATTGATGTTTCACACCCTACACATCAATAAAATGTTTGTTTCTCAGTTTTGAAAATATGAACATAAATATGAAAATATTAATAATAAGTGGCAACAAAAATACATTTCTCCACAGTAGGACATCATATACTAACAATCTTAGTGTAATTTTGTTAATAATGCCTTTCCCTTGCTAATACTGGCTGTTATTAACTTCTAAGTTACTTAATTCTGGGCATCCAAGGAGGTATGGGTGTGAACTGAAAGCATACACAAAGGTGTTTTAGGCTTGAGTGACTTAAATTCTACTTAAATATTTTAAGTTGCTGTTACAGTGACTTGTGTGTAGATACTTTTTTACACTTCTCTACTTTTTGCTCATGTTTTAGCCAAAAAAGTTATATGTTTGCATTTTTTAGTATGTTCTGGAACCTTAGTCTTGTAGCGTCATTTGCAGAAGGGGAAGATTTTGTATTAGTGCATGATTTTAACATTATTTATACATTGTACTGCACTTTTATTTACATAAGTACATTTACATGTAAAAGATCATTTTCTTTATTTTGAACCCAGTATGGAGCCTCAATCATTTAGCTTCATTCATTCACATTTGTGGCAGGACTGTGCTCTACTACCTGATGTGAGCTTCATTTAGTAATTTATTACAACGTCACTGGTAAATTCCTGCATAGTCAGGTGCCTATGTCTGTGGTGGGATTGCAATAGTGGCATTACTGTGAACTCTGTTCCAGGATTTGTGCTTCAGTACTTATATAGTTGTATGTACCTGCTTAAAGTTACATTCCAATAATCTGTTGCCCTAGTCTGTGGTGGAATGCAGTAGTGGCAGTTTTATGAATACTGTTCCAGGCTTTGTGCTTCAGTATTTTTATAGTTATATATATCTGCTTAAAGTTGTATTACAGTGGTTTTCTGTTTACCACGCTAGTATTTTGTCTCCTGTTCTTTCAGTCCACATCAGCCCCCACTAAGATATTAAGCTAAAAGTTTCTGAAATTCTAACCATAGGATTAAAGATCCAGTTTGAATGTTTTCCTTTCCCTCCCAACCTTCTCCTGTGATTTTAAAAGGCTATGTCTCTGGCTTTTGCCCCTTATGGTAATCTGGCTTCCAAAGTCTCTCTCTCTCCTCTTTCATTGCTATTGTCTGTTGTGAAACCTGTTTAAGTACTTTCCCACCCATTGTTTTCCAGCTATCCATGATACAAGTGCCCATACAACATACCAGTGTTGCACTTGAGTAAACCTCCTTTACTACAAATTGCCTCCTGCACATTTTACCACTGTTCCCATCTGCTTGGCACCCTCAACCATACTCTGAGGGAGTCCTGAGTTAATTCTGCTCCATCCTTGGCAGATAACAGATTTATTTTTATTGTTTTGCACTTCATTTAACTGTTTTGAGTGCTACTGCTTTATTTTTGCTTTATTTGCTGATTTTGCCTTTAAATCATTCTACAGGTCCCTATTAGATGAAATTACCTTGTCAAGGTAGTTTCCCCCTCAACTGTCTGGGAATGCCCTATATAGATGCAGAAACCTTGAGTTGGCATTTTTCCTGTAAAAGTACTATCAAAATTTCACCAGTACCTAGTTGCACACAGGACAACTAGTTTGCAGTGACAAGTACTGCACCCAGAGTTGCAAACCAGATGCTCCTGACAGTACTTTACATTCTCACTCCAATTGTCTAATCAATAAAAAAGGGCCTGTTTCCATTGATATGAATTTTCTTACCATCTCCATTACTGGCTTGGTGGATATGGGCTTCCTGAGGCAATGTAGAGATTGTTTCATGTTTACTGACAATCAGTTAGTTCTTAAACAAACTGATATGGTGTGTTAGAAATATATTTACACAATGTCACTGGAGGCAAAAATTTCACATAAAAGTACTCCTAATGTCAATAAGGTTGTAAGTAGTACACACGCTAAACCCATCACACACAATTCAAAGCAGATACAAAGACCCACATATGCTGAGGCACTTAAATATAACCTTCTTAAACCCAAATACCTCCTAGATGAAGTACCCATAACAAATACTCTCAGAAGACCCCGAATGCACTCTTGCAAAACAACACCCAAAATGACACATAAAGACACAGCTAATGGAACCTCTACTTCTAAGCCCATAAGGCAAGCCATCACACAGTCCAACATTCTGGTCATTGGAGACTCCATTGTGAGACATATTGATGTGCCTCTCACCAGGCTGGGTAAGGAAAAAGTCATGATCAGTTGATTATAAGGGGCCAGGATCTGCCACATTATGCACGCGCTCAGATTATTGGACTGCAAGTACCAGTATGACTCAGTCATAGCCGATGTGGGTGTAAATGACCTGGGACATACCTCCCTAGACTATATGAAGAGAGACCTCATGGAACTCTCAGAGTATGTATCTCAGGCTGATGTTAGGCTAGCACTGAAAAGCATTTTATCTTCTCTAAGGATAATGCCACAATATGAACAAAAGATTACTTTATTTAACATTTGTTTACTGTCTGAATTGCAATGAGCCAATTTTCAGCAGAGGCCCAGGGAAAAACACTCTAGATGTATGTCTCTGTAACATGGGAGGAAACAGGAGCACCAAGAGGAAGCTCACACAAATGCAGGGAGGACATGCAGACTCCACAGAGAAGGCACCCCAGCTGAGAATCAAACCAAAGAACCTCTTGCTGTGAGGTGACAAACACAAACTGCTGCACTACTGTGGCTTATTTCTGGTGTCATTCTAAGAGGGTGCAATATTTATCAGCATGGAAGGGGATGGTTAACACACCATGGTGCTTTGCCAAGGATGGTCTGTGTGTCTCCCTTCTTGGCTTTCAAATATTAACTAAAACATTGCCCTCTCCCATAGTGTCTTTTTTAGGCAATGCTAAACTGAAAGTACTTCCAACATAAGCAAATCAAGACCAAGATGATCTAAAGGTGGTACTGCTCAATGCTATAAACTCCACTCCCTAGAAGCTCTGTTCACTCTAGAGAATGCTGACATCTGTGCAGTCAATGAGACATGGTTAAAAGCCACAGACAACACACCAACAGTGCCAGGTTATAATGTCTTCCACACATTTAGACCAGCTGCTAACAGACAGGGACTAAAGTGGAGGTGTCTCAATTTACATTAAAAATAAATATACCTCAAGGCTGCTCAAACAAGACAATGCATTTGAGTTTCTCCAAGTTAAAATCACCATAGGCAAAATCCAATACCACTTCCTTGCAAGCTATAGGTCCTCCTCTATGACTCAGGAACCCCATACCATGTATTTAAACATATTGGAAACACTCACCATCCAATCCAATAATATATTTATGGGTGACTTTAATTATCTCATTATTAACTGGGAATCATGTATGACACCAAACATACAGGCACAATGATTCCTGGATTTTGTAAACACAAACTCCCTGGATGAGACTGTCAGTACACTAACCAAGGGTGCAATCATACTAGATCTAGTCCCCACTAATATGGGAGAATGCTGCCCATCCTATACTGTAATGTCTTCTCTGGTAAGGTTTGACCACAAAATGGTCTCCTTTGAAGTAAAAATAAAACCTGGAACCCCAGCTAACCCTGGAATATTCAGGAACTACTAAACTCTGAGAACACTGCTGCCTATGCAGAACTTAGGTTCATAGGTTCATAGGTTCATACTAGGCTATCTGCCTTGGGGCAATTACAAGCCTAGCCTGATTTTGTTTGGCTTACACCACCCCTTGATTTGAGTATACTGTGCCCTTTTTAAGGTTTAGATTACTGTGCCTCTGTCTAATAGTGACACGGAAGTAATCCCCGGGACAAACCTACGATCCCCCATCCACTCATCAAGATTCTTCTTGAAGAGATTCAGTGAGGTGCTCTGCCTAACATGAATTGGAATTCTATTCCAGAGCGAAGGGAGCCTCTGGGTTATGAATCTGTCCCTCCAGCAAGTTCTATTTATTTCTGTGCTGAGGTTCAAGTCCCTCGAGCATGTGGCTCTAAGGGATTTAGATTTACTGAGGTGGAGCATGTCCATTAATTCTGGATTGGACATAGCTTTATATGTCAGGCATAGATCGCCTCAAAGTAGGTGGTATGCAACTGAGTAGAGCTGGAGTTTTTTTAACCGAGCAGCATATGGCATCTGCTTGAGTCCCTTGATCCTCTTGGTGAGGTACTTTTGGGGTCTTTCTAATTGCTGCAGGTGTCGGGTAAGGTACATCCCAAAAGGGGCATTATATTCTATGATAGGCCTGATGAGGGATGAATAAAGGGGCACGATTACCTCTCTTGATCTAGATGTGAATCCTTTCATGATGAGGTGGGCTATGTAGAAGGTCTTTCTAACCAATTTGGCAATGTGGTTGTCAAAGGAGAGATTGCTATCAACTTGGGTCCCCAGATCCCTAATTACTTTCTCTGTACTTAATGGGTTACCGCCTATGTGGTAATTTGTGGGCACATTGTTTTTGCCAAAGGGTATGACTATACACTTTTTGGCATTTAGCTTTAGACCATGGCTCTGGCACCAGTTATCCGTCTCTGTGAGACCTTTTTGAAGGATGTTTGTGTCAGCTGGAGAGTCGATTATGGCGTCCAGTTTGCAGTCATCTGCGAACTTGGTGAGCCATAGTCCTCCCATGTTGGCCTGTACCTCGGAAAAGTATATACCGAACAAGAGCGGTCCCAGGATAGAACCTTGTGGGACGCCACTTGTGACCGGTTTCGAGTCTGACATGGCTCCAGCAACTCTCACTCTGTGGGTTCTGTCTTTGAGCCAGTTTGTGACCCATCTTGTGACATAGGGGTTTATATTTAAGCTGGATAGCTTATCTATGATGCCCGAGCGGGGTATTGTGTCAAATGCCTTTGCAAGGTCCAGATAGGCTGTGTGGGCTACCTTCCCTTCATCTATGTCTTTGGTGCCTTCTTCAAAGAAGTTGACCAGGTTCAAAAGGCAGGATCTGCCCTTGACGAAGCCGAATTGGGTAGGATCTAGTGTCTGTAGGTCCCCAATGTCTTTGTTTATCAGCTCCATGATGATCCTCTCCATAGCCTTGCAGACTAGGCTAGTCAGGCTTATGGGGCGATAGTTTCCAGTATCCATAGAGGCTCCACCTTTGTGGAGTGGGACCACTGTTGCTGTACGCCATTCTGTGGGCACATATCCTGTAGTGAGACTGAGATTGTACGGCTGTTTTATTTGAGGGGTTAGTTCTTCTTGGAGTTCATGTAGGATGCAACCCGGGATGCCATCTGGTCCCATGGAAGCAGTGTTTTTTGCTTTGGAGAGGGCAGCCTTCACCTGAGCATCAGAGATGTTTGGGAGGCAGCCCTCTGCCAGGATAGATACTTGCTCTTTTGGGGGGGAGGGGGTGGAGAAGTTTGCACTGAACCTGTCTGCCAGGATATTGGCGATGTCTGTGGGTTCAGTGTATTTTTTGTTGTTTAGAATCAACTCAGAACAAGTCTGGGAGTTGCATCCCAGGTTCCTAACATAACTGAAAAAGCCTTATGATTGTCTTTAGTGTCCTGTGCAATTTTTCTCTCGAAGCTGGCCTTGGAGGATTTTATGAGGGATCGTAATTTTTGCTAGTACTGATCAGAGCTGCCTTCCCTATTAGGGATTTTGCTCTATCATGTAGTAGCTTCCTCCTTCTGTTGTACAGTTTATTTATGGCTGGGGTCCACCAGACTGGATGCCTGCCTTTGGATGATTGGGTCTTGGTTTTGTTTGGGATAGCATGATCCCTGCATTCCTGGAGATGTCCGTAGAATGCGTTTATATAGGATTCTGCAGTTTGGGCTGTAGTTTCCACTGGCCCTGGGGCCTTGAAGGATTCCACTTCCGTTTTGAGAAGTGAGAAGTTCGCTTTTGAGAAGTTTTTCACTGTGGTTTTCTGGGTTGGGGGTGGGGTCGGGATGTGGATATCCAGTGAAATTAATTTATGGTCTGATCTTACCAATGAGGGATATACTTCTGGTATGGAGCATAGAGTACCCACGTTGGTAATGATCAGGTCTAGTATGTTATCCCCTCTTGTGGGAGTGGTGACTAGTTGTTCCATAGCATTTTAGTTTATAAATTCCAGGAACCTTTAGGCTAAGGTGCAGGGGCTTGAGTAGTGCTCTCAGTCTATGTTTGAGTAGTTGAAGTCGCCCAGTATAATGGTGTTTGGAGAGATCTTCATGTTCTCCAATGTTTTCAGGAAAGCCGAGTGGGATTCCTGACTTTGAGAGGGTGGTCTGTAGGATGCTATAAACTGAAAAGCAGTCTTGCCCACTGTTAGTTGCACATGGATGATCTCCAATACTTCGTGCAATGCCACTAACCTGGAGGTGTGGATACCCTTGATAAATATGGAAACTCCCCCTCCTTTTGTGGTTCGGTCCGGGTTTTGGGGCCAAAAAGCGTGATATGAGGTATAACCTGGTAGTGCTGGGGTGCTCTCTGGAGCCTTGAACCAGGTTTCTGTCACTGCACAGATATCGATGTTCTCCATACTGAGGAGAGCTTCGAGTGCGTGCATCTTGAGGTTAAGACTTCTGGCATTTAGCAGCATTACCCTTAGTTTCTTGTTCCTTGTGCTGTCTATGGAGGTGGGTTTGACTTTTGAGCCTTGCCTAAAAAAGGCACTATGGGGGTGGCAAGAGCCATTGCCAATATCCGAAAGCCCAGTGGTGACAGGTGCAAGCCGTCCCTAGCGAAGCAACGTGGCTTGTTGAGCATGTCATCCCAGACTGACAGACACTGGATCCCCTTTGAATGACACCAAAATTTTAGCCAATTGTTAAAATCAATCATTTTGTCTTTGTACTGTGGCATCATTCTAGGTGAGGGTAAGATGCTGCTCAAGGTCAGGGTCATACCGGCCTGGGCTACATGATCAGAGAGCTCCTCTATGTCTCTTTTCATGTAGTCCAGGGAGGTACATCTCAGGTCATTCACACCAGCATGTACGATGACTGAGTCATATTTGTATTTGCTTTGGAGTGACCTGAGTGCTTGTGTTATGTGATGGATCCTAGCGCTTGACAGGCAGCTCACTGTGACCTTCTCTTTGTGAAACTGTTCACTGAAACTCTATACAAGCATGTTGATAGATGCACAGAGGCAGCTGTACCCACCAGGAAGAAGTACAGAACTAACTCAAACAACAAGCCACCCTGGTGGAATCACAAGATCAGTAGGCTGTATAACGGAAGGAAGAAAATCATGTCAAAAATTAGGAGGAGCAGCTGTCAGCTGGATAAAATAACTTGCATCAAACTAAACAAATGACTCAGAGGACAAATAATGCCTGCTAAAGCCAAAGTTATTCAATGCATGACAGGGAGCACATGCACAGAAGAGAGAAGAGATGGGATATGATAGCATACAGAGGGAATGGTGAGGGATCTTTCTGGCTCAGTGTTATAAGATCCTCATATTAGAGACGTTACAATAGTCCATGTGAAAGAACTCCAGGGCCTGTACAACCACTGGTAATTTTTGTGATGCAATGAGATGCTTTGCAGTTTTTGATAACATGACCAGAAAATAGCTGGCCTGATGGCAGCTACTTATTGAGGATCACTCAGATATTATCCACCTTGGACACAGACTCCAAGCTATGCCTCCTCTAAATAATATGGGGGATAAAGATGTGAATGGCTTGAATGTGGTGTGGAATTCTATGGTGACAGTCTTGCACAGGTTGGATTTGAGCTCATTGCCAGACATCCAGGGAAGTAGTTCTTCTAAACAGTCTAAAGCTGGGCCTGATTATATCAGTGTCTGGCAGCATGTACACAAATAAACGTAATGGGCCCACTATAAAGACCTGTAGCATACCATAGTGTCAGAGTAGAGTTAGTTGTTCATCCATTTAGTGACTAACAATGAGTCTTTCTTTACTACAATTACTGCAGTAAAATCAGTAAGAGAGTGGAGTGTGTTTTTTTTTTTTGTTCTCAACTTTAGACTGAGATTCGTGGGTCTGGTATCTTCCCAAGAAGTAAAGTGTCCTAGTGACCTATATGTCTCTGGGGTTGCCAGAGGAAACACTTACCACAAAGATCACCTTCAGATGTGCACTGAGATGTAGGACTGAAACCAATCAAGGACCATAGCAGAGACCAAATAGTAAGTCTTTATATGTTCCAAAAGGATTGAATGGTCACCCAAGCAAATGTTGCACACAGATTTGATTTATTTTATTTTATTTTATTTGACATATGTCTACCATGAAAATCTGACTAGGATAATATCCTATTTTCAGTAGAGGCCTTGGGAGAAAAGCTCTTCATTGTCTTAATATAGTTACAGTTAAAGTTATTCCAAAGCCTAATAACAGAAGAATGACATATTAACTAAGTATAAATAAATCCAGCATTATTTAGACTGCATGACTTAGATAAAAAATGCTTCTTGATTTAGCTTGTTAGCCTTCTTCAGAAAAGAGCATGTAGGCCTTATGTTGGAGCAATAACACCATGATTAATTTACAAATGGTTATAAAAGGTCATTATGGTAGGTTTGGCACCTATTCTATTTCAGATTATTTGTTTTTCCTTTTTCCAGCATCATAAAATCAAAGAGGTAAGGCAGATTAATTATAGACAATATCTGGTTGACATTAGGAGGTGTTGTAGACTTATAATTCTCTCACTGCAGTGGCCAATGGGACACGTCACCAAAGCAAAGCTAGTAAAACCAGCACATAGTACATAGTGTGTGTGTGTGTGTGTGTGTGTGTGTGTGTGTGTGTGTGTGTGTGTGTGTGTGTGTGTGTGTGTGTGTGTGTGTGTGTGCGTGTGTGTGAATGTCTGTGTGACACACACCATATGTACACTCAGGTATGAGTGTGGACACACACAAACACTTGTGCACACAATTGTGTGCTTACTCACACAGCCACACACAGATGACACACACACATGTATGTACACATGTACACCAAAGTTGAGCTGTGGTGCTACATGATGCAATGTAACCTTAAGCTCCTATTTTTGGCTGTTACTGTACCACCTGGTCTCTACCAGCGGGCACTTACTTAGCAGGCCATAACCTTTTCATTCCTCCATGACAAGTACACAAACCAGGACCTATCACCCTTGTCTCACACTGCATTCAACCTTTAATGCACAAAATCCTTCTATTGAAACCTGGGCCACAAGTGCTCCATTCATGGCTCCATCCCTCTAAACCAGATAGCTGGCATAGCTAAAGTACTTAATATTGACAGTTAAGTGGAATTAAAATTACATTTCCAATGCTGTAGAAATTCTGGGTTCTATTTATAATACTGTTGATCAGTTGTACTGGGCTGGCTTGCAGCCCATATCCTATAATACCCATAAAGGTACTCCTGTGCAATGCAGTTGCAAGAAATGCAAATGCGTACTTGGATGAGTTCAGGTATGCAGTTGGTATGACAATGGGGATCCACAGTATGGTCCCCAATATACAGACATGTGAATTATTATATATACTGTGGAGGGAGTGTCAGAATTTATGGTTCTGTGATTACTGCCAGACAGCGTATAATGTGATCAATATGCCTAATCTAATAGTACTAGTGGGGCAGAGGTTGGTGTGCACTGGCTAACAATGGTGTCACCAATACGTGATAAAGCAGTGCACAAGTCCGTTTATTGAGGCGATACAAAAGTAGATCCAGATGTGGGGTGTGATGCATGGAAGCAGTAGCACAATCATAGGTCGATAGGTTCATAAGTGAAGAGGTGAATAGGTTCATAGGTAGGTACTAGGCTATCGGCCCTGAGGCCTATACAAGCCCAGTCAAAAAGGTACCCTGGCTTTTGCCACCCAAGAAAATTATTTTCCTGTGCCACTGTCGAGCAGAGACACAGAGGTGATCCCCGGGGTGAATTTCCTATTTCTCATCCAATCTTCAAGATTTTTCTTGAAGAGTGCTAATGAGGAGCTTTGTTTGATATAGATAGGTAGTTTATTCCAGAGTATGGGAAGTCTCTGGGACAGGAATCTATCCCTCCTGCATGTTCTGTTTATTGTGGTGACAAGGTTTAGGTCGCTAGAGCGTGTAGCTCGGAAGGATTGGGATTTCTTTAAGTGGAGCATGTCCAGCAGCTCTGGGTTTGACATAGCTTTGTGTGTTAGGCAGAGATCACCTCTAAGTAGGCGATATGCGATGGAGTAAAGCTGGAGTTTTTTGAGACGGTCTGTGTAGGGCATCTGTTTGAGGCCAGTAATCCTCTTTGTGAGGTATTTCTGCGGCCTTTCCAGTTGTTGTAGAAGTCTTGTGAGGTACATACCAAAAGGGGCATTGTACTCTATAATGGGTCTAATGAGTGATGAGTAGAGGGGAACAATGACCTCTTTTTTTCTGGATGAGAAACCTTTTGTGATGAGGTGTGCCACGTACAAAGATTTCCTGACTACTGTGGTGATGTGATTATCAAAGGGGAGACTACTGTCCACCTGTGTCACAAGGTCTCTTATCACACTTTCGGTGTTAAGTATACTACCGCCTATGTTGTAATTCATGGGTACAAAAATTTTACCAAAGGGGATGACAATACACTTTTTGGCATTGAGCTTGAGACCATGGCTTTGACACCAATCATCTGTCTCAGTGAGGCCCTTTTGTAGGATGTCCACATCGTTAGGAGTTTCGATTATGGCTCCTAATTTGCAGTCATCTGTGAACATCGTTAGCCAAAGACCTTCTGTGTTAGCCTGTACTTCAGAGAAGTAAATACCAAACAGGAGAGGACCCAGGACTGAACCCTGTGGTACTCCACTTGTCAGTGGTCTGAAGTCGGATTTGGAGTCTGCTACTTTCACAGTGTGGGTTCTGTCAGTGAGCCAGTTGGCAACCCATCTTGTGACATAGGGATTTATACCTAGTTTAGTTAGTTTATCTATAATTCCAGAGTGGGGGTTGGTGTCGAAAGCCTTGGCAAGATCTAGATAGGCTGTGTGAACCACCTTACCCTTGTCTACGGCTTTGGTGACTGCTTCAAAGAAGTCTATCAGGTTTAGGAGACATGATCTGCCTTTTACAAACCCGAACTGGGTGGGATCCAGAGTTTGGAGATTACCAATGTCTTTGTTTATAAGTTCCATGATGATACATTCCATGGCCTTGCAGACCAGGCTCGTCAGGCTAATGGGGCAGTAGTTCCCGGGGTCCGTGGTGGCTCCCCCCTTGTGGAGTGGGATAACCTTTGCTGTGCGCCATTCAGCAGGCTCAAAGCCTGAGGTGAGGCTATGATTGAACATGGTACTTAGGTGGGGTGCCAGTTCATTCTGTAGTTCATGTAGAACGCAGCCTGGAATGTTGTCTGGTCCCATGGATGCTGTGTTCTTGGCTTGGAGAGTGTGTTTTTTACCTATGCAGCCGTGATTACAGGGACTTTGCATTCTGCCAGTATAGAGATGGGCTCTTTAGGGGGTGAGAGGGGGGTAAAGTTAGCACTGAACCTATCTGCCAGGATGTTGGCAATATCAGTTGGTTCTGTACATTTAGTGAAATTGTGCTGTAACTCCGAGCAGATCTGAGTGTTGCCATTGAGATTCTTGACATAGCTATAGAATGCTTTATGGTTGTCTTTAGAATCAGTGGTGATTTTGTTTTCATAACTAGCTTTGGAGGATTTTATCAGGGATCGCAGCTTCTTACTGAGGCTGACCAGGGAGTGCCTCCACTCGTGGAATTTTACTCTCTTTTGCAAGAGTTTCTTCTTTCTGTTGTACAGTTTGTTTATGGCAGGAGACCACCAGATTGGCTTCCTTTTTTTTGAGGATAGCGTCTTGGTTCTGTTTGGGATAGCACGATCCATGCACTCATGTATGTGCTTATAGAGTGCAATTGTGTAGGATTCAGTAGTCGTAACTGTATTGTCCATGGGTGTCATGAAGTTCAACACTTCTGCCTTAAGAAGCATGAAGCTGGCTTTGTAGAATTTTTTACCATGGTTTCCTTAATGGGGGGTGGAGGCAGGATGTGGATATCTAGGGTAATTAGCTTATGGTCGGATTGGACCAATGAGGTGTTAACTTCAGGTGTGGAATACCGGTCACTCATATTGGTAATGACTAGATCTAGGATATTGTTGCCCCTGGTGGGGGTGTGGATAAGTTGATCCAGGGCATTGGAGTTTATGAATTCCAGAAAGCGTTGAGTGAAGGAGTTGGTACATGAGTAGTTTTCCCAGTTAATGGTGGGGTAGTTGAAATCGCCCATTATTAGGGTGTTTGGTTGAACCCTAATATTTTCCAGTACATCAAGAAAAGAGGAGTGGGAATCCTGGGGCATGGTGGGTGATCTACAAGTTATAATTTGGATTGCAGTTTTGCCCAGAGTTAGTTGCACTTGGATAACCTCGGCTGCATTATGCTGAGCAACTATCCTGGAGGTGTGGATATCCTTAATGAATATGGACACATCTCCACCTTTGGTGTTCCAGTCCAGGTTACATGGTCGAAAAATGTGGTATGAGTTATAGCCTGGTAGTGCAGGGGTGCTCTCTGGAGCCTTGAACCAGGTCTCAGTCACTGCACAGATATCGATGTTCTTCATTTTAAGGAGTGCCTCGAGTGAGTGCATTTTGAGATTTAGACTTCTAGCATTGAGTAGCATCACCCTCAGTTTTTGCTTTCCTGTTCCTGTTACGGTGGTGAATTTGTCATTTGAACCTTGCCTAAAAAAGGCACTATAGGGGCGGCAAGAACCTTAGCCAGTATCCGGAATCCCAGGGGTGACAGGTGCAGGCCATCTCTGGCAATGCATCATGGTCTGTCGACCATGTCATCCCAGGCAGACAGATACTGGATCCCTTTAGAATGGCACCAGAAGCTTAGCCAATTGTTGAAGTCAATCATTTTGTCCTTGTACTGTCATCATTCTGGGTGATGGCAGAATGCTACTCAGGGCTAGGGTCATACCTGCCTGGGCTACAAGATTGGTGAGCTCTTCCATGTCTCTTTTCATGTAGTCCAGGGAGGTGCATCTCAGGCCATTCACACCAACATGGACAATGACAGAGTCATATTTGTACTTGTTGTGGAGTGACCTGAGTGCGTGGGTTATGTGGTGGATCCTGGCACCCGACAGGCAGCTGACAGTAACCTTCTCCTTGTTTAGCCTGGTGAGTGGGACATCAGTGTGCCTGACTATAGAGTTGCCTAAGACTAGTGTGTTGGGTATGTTGTTTTGCCTTATTGGCTGTGGTTGAGTGGCACACTGAGTCTGCGGGCTATGTGTCATTTGGGTTGTGTTGGGGGGTGGAGGTTGCTTGTATTTCTGCTTTGGTGGTCTCTGTTGCTTGAGTAGATTATTATTGAGAGCCTCTGTGAATGTTTTTGTGTTTCTATGTGTGGATTTTGGTGGTGTAGATTTAGTGAGACTATGTGATGAGTGTGGTGTGGTGCAAGTGTTTACCTTCTCCTCTTGACTGTCAAGTTCAGTCTTGATTGGAGAGAGCTTTACCTCCAGTTTGGCTAGATAAGTGCATCTCTCACAGGTTGTAGTGTTGGGTGGTAGGAGGAGAGGGTTGTCTGTGTACAAGAGGCAATTTCTACATTGCCCCAAGATGCCCAGATTCATCAGATAGACAGGAGAGAACACTGGGAGCTGACCCTTGGACATGCCTGAATAAAAAAACTATATTCCTCTAGATAAGTGAGGAAAGTGAGTACAAGAGCTGTTTTTCTCTAAGCAAGTGAGGAAAGTAAGTACCAAAACTGTTTTCCTCTAGGTAATGAGGAAGGTTGAGTGCTGTAGTAATTAGTAGGTTATTTAGTGCTTACAAGTTCTGAACAAGTGCTGATCACGAATAAGCACATTCAAGTGCTAAAAGTAAGAATCTGTATCTGGACTAAACTAGTTACAGGAAAGGGGGGAAACAAGTGAAATGTGGGCTTTTAAATCAGAAAGTCGAGAGAGATGGAAAAACTGCCCAAACGGCCAATAACTACAATTTCTGGGCCAGAACCACTCCTTATGTGGTAGATAGGTTACCTAGTGCTTACCACTCCCACTGATAAGCTAGAAGGCTTCCCTCCAACACAGAAAGCTTGGGGGGGGGGGGGCTCAGAAGCTTACATACAGTCCTGGATGCAGTAAATCTGAATCTGGACTACACTAGTTACAGGAAAGGTAATTTTGTTATATATATATACAGAAAAGTAGCTAAAACAGCAGTCAAAACAATTCAAATACTAAGATACCTGTCCTAAAGGGCCATTTAGGAATAGCTGCTTTATCCCATTAAGTGTTCAGAATACCCTTACCATGATTTTTATTTCCCATCTATGAAATGAATGTTTCTAGGGTTCTATTGTTGAGTAATGAAAGAGGACCCTGTTACAGGACGGGGCATTTTGGCACTGTCTCTGTCTATTAGTAGTACAGGGGGCAGTCATGGGGCAAATGTCCTTACACCCATCCATCGATCTAAGTTATTTTTGAATAGGGACAGGGAAAAGGTTTGTTTTACCCACCCTTCTGTTGTTGTTTTATAAGGCTGTGTTTGCCCTCCACCCCTTATGATTATCTGATTTCAAAAGTCCTTCCCTTTCCTCTTTCATTGCTATTGACTGTTGTATAAGCTATTTATGTACTCTTTCCATCCATTGTTTTCCATAGATCAGTGACACTGTGTCCACCCAGCAAACCAGTATTGGTCTTAAGTAAACCTACTTTACTACATTCTGCTCACTTTCCTGGAGCTGAGTAAAGCTTGCAGTCCTAGCTTGCATTCCAGAAGTGTTTTACTTGTATCCAAAGTTAAGAACGTTTGATTGCTAAATCGCACTTAAGTTAATTTGAGCAATCACTTTTGTTTACTGCTTTTATGCATACATTTCACTGAATTTTTTTAAAATGACTTTTCCTCTCACTGTTACTATCTTGAAATTGTGTACAAGGGGTTTCCATCTAGTTAAGTGGTTTGTGTTAACACTGCGCTTGTGGGTCTCTTCTACAGTGTTTTTACAGTACAAGACGAGGACTGGGTTTATTCATCTTGTGCCAGGAAGTGTTTGCCTGGTTTATTTAAGTTTTGAAATATACAAAAGGACTCTTAGTGTAGTCATTATATTGGCTAGAGGTCTCATTATTTAGTTTTTTGTGTGCTGCTATAAATTTTGCACGTTTGCATGAGTTAGTGCCCTTTACAGTAGGAAACACCTAGAAAGAAAATTTTATCTGTAGAACAATCCATAAAACCATAATTTGTAAAGCAGCAATATAGTGCAATTACATTATTGTCTGACAAATTTACAGCAGCTGAGAGCTGAGTAGCAATATCGAGAGATTTAGTAGAATTCTGTATTGTGTAAACATTAAAGTTAGTAGCATTTGTTACAGTTTGGCCTAATCTGTCCCAATAAAGAACTCTTATTAGTCTGCACAAAACAAAGCACCCTTAATGGCCTTCTAACCTCAATACACCACCCCCTTGTAGTTCACAAATTAAAGTACTGCACAGTAGGGATATGCAATTTTCTAACTTCCCTGTAAGCCAGTTTGGTGGATATAGGCATCTTGAGACAATGTAGCAATTGTATCATGTTTACTGACAACCACTTAATCCTTAAAGAAACAAACACAGTATGTGAGAGGTGTACTTACACAATGACACAGGAGGCTAAACTCTCGCATACAAGTTGATATCAGATTGTCAAAACCATGCACACAGTACCCACCTTACTTACCACACAACACACACATGGACTAATGTATGCTGAGGCACTTAAAAGCAATCTTCCTGAACAACAAGTATTGCTTAGACCATCCGCTGTCAAAGCTATGCTTCAAAGGCACTTTAAAAAATAACGCCTAACGCAACACATATTGTTACTTTCAGTGGAGCCCCAAACACTAAACCCCTAAGACAAGCAAGCACACTTCTCAGAAGTCTCATCATAGGATCATAAAATATTCTGATGCCCCTCTAACCATACTGAGCAAGGAGACGATAGCAGGTAGTTGCTTATGCAAGTATATGTGCCCAACAAAAATATTGGCAAAGTCCTCTATAGCTACTCAGTGGCAAATACCTGGAATAAACTACTACTTAGTGTTAGATTGATCCCAAGCCCTAACTCTTTTAAAATAGCACTAAAGCATACCCTTCGTAAGTCATGGTCATGCTTATGCAATCACCCAACTTAACCCTATCTTTTCCTCCTCTTATACTCCTCTGATACTCTTGCAGCAACCATCTCTGCTCTCTCTCTTACAAATCTGCTAATAGTCAATTTTTCTTACAACCTACAGCACTGTAGACGTGGATAGTGATCTGTCTCTTGGAATTATCTCCTGTATATAGTTCATAGGTTCATAGGTTGGTACTAGGCTATCAGCCCTAGGGCCTATACAAGCCTAGACATAACAATTCCCTGGCTATTTCTTCCCACATTATTTACTTTCCTGGACCCCTGTCTGGCAGGGCGACTGACGTGATCCCTGGGGTGAATTTCCTTTCTCCCATCCAATCGTCAAGGTTCCTCTTGAAGAGGTTCAAAGAGGCACTCTGCTTGACATGTATGGGTAATCTATTCCAGAGTCTGGGGAGTCTCTGGGTCAGGAACCTATCCCTCCAGCATGTTTTGTTTATTGTGATGACAAGGTTTAGATCCCTGGAGCGTGTAGCTTTGAGGGATTGGGATTTCTTTAAGTGTAGCATGTCCAACAGCTCTGGGTTTGACATGGCCTTGTATGTTAAGCAGAGATCACCTCTGAGTAGACGATATGCAACAGAGTATAGCTGGAGTTTTTTTAAGGTGGTCAGCGTAGGGCATCTGCTTTAGGCCTGTGATTCTTTTAGTGAGGTATTTCTGAGGCCTTTCTAGCTGTTGCAGATGTCTTGAGAGGTACATACCAAATGGGGCGTTGTATTCTATAATGGGTCTAATGAGGGATGAGTACAGTGGGACAATGACCTCCTTTTTTCTGGATGAAAAGCCCTTCGTGATGAGGTGTGCCACATAGAAGGATTTCCTGACTGTTGTGGCGATGTGGTTATCGAAGGTGAGACCACTGTCCACCTGTGTCCCTAAGTCTCTTATCACACTTTCTGTGTTTAGTGTACTGCCACCTATATGGTAATTCATGGATACATGTTTTTCCCAAAGGGGATAACAATACATTTCTTGGCATTGAGCTTGAGCCCATGGCTCTGGCACCAAGCATCTGTTTCTGTAAGGCCCTTTTGTAGAGTATCCACATCATTTGGGATTCAATAATGGCTCCCAGTTTGCAGTCATCTGCAAACTTTGTTAGCCAGAGTCCCTTAGTGTTGACCTGTACTTCAGAGAAGTAGATGCCAAACAAGAGCGGCCCCAGGACTGAACCCTGAGGTACTCCACTTGTCACTTGTCTGGAGCTGGATTTGGAGTCGGCTACTTTTACAGTGTGGGTTCTATCAGTAAGCCATTTAGCAACCCATTGGGTGACATAGGAATTAATGCCCAACTTAGTAAGTTTATCTATGATTCTAGAGTGGGGGATGGTGTCAAAGGCTTTGGCAAGGTCTAGATAGGCTGTGTGGACCACCTTACCCTTGTCCATGGCTCTGGAGACTGATTCAAAGAAGTCAATCAGGTTCAGGAGACAAGATCAGCCCTTCACAAACCCAAACTGGGTGGGGTCCAGGGTTTGAAGGTTGCCAATGTCTTTGTTTATAAGTTCCATGATAATACGCTCCATGGCCTTGCAGATAAGGCTTGTCAGACTGATGGGATGGTAGTTTCTGGGATCCAAGGTGGATCCCCCCTTGTGGATTGGGATAACTGTAGCTCTACACCACTCAGTGGGCATGAAACCTGAGGTGAGGCTATGATTAAACATGACACTTAGGTGAGGTGCCAGTTCATATTGTAGTTCATGTAGTACACAGCCCAGGATGTCATCTGGTCCCATGGATGCTGTATTCTTGGCTTTAGAGAGTGCGTTTTGTACATGTGTGGCCATTATTACTGGAATTTAGCAATCTTCCGGTATTGAGATGGGCCATTTAGGGGGTGAGAGGGGGGTGAAGTTGGCACTGAATCGATCTGCCAGGATATTGGCAATATCCTTCGGATCAGTATATTTAATGCCATTCTGTTTTTAGCTCAGAGCAGATCTGAGCATTGCCATTTAGATTCTTGACATAGTTATAGAATGCTTTGTGGTTGTCTTTGGAATCTTTGGCAATTTTATTTTCGTAACTAGCTTTGGAGGATTTTATGAGGCATCTCAGTTTCTTACTGAGGCTAGTAAGGGAGTTTTTTTGCATCCTGGGATTTTCCTCTTTTCTGCAAAAGTTTCTTCCTTTTGTTGTAAAGTTTGTTTATGGCAGGGGACCACCAGATTGGCTTCCTTTTTTGGATGAGAGCATTTTGGTTCTATTTGGGATGGCACGATTCATGCATGAGTGGATGTGCTCGTACAGTGCCTTAGTGTAGGATTCAGCAGTTGAACTTTCAGTTCCCGTCTGCATGGGTGTCATGAAGTTTGTCACTTCTGACTTGAGTAGCATGAAGTTGGCTTTGGAGAAGTTTTTATGGTGGTTTCTTTACTGGGGGGTGGGGGTGGGATGTGGATGTTAACGGTGATTAGCTTATGGTCAGACCTGACTAACGAGGGGGTGACCATAGGTATGGAGCATTGATTTCCCATGTTGGTAATGACCAGGTCTAGGATATTGGAGCCCCTGGTGGGACTATGGATTAGTTGATCCAGGGCGTTGGAATTTATGAATTCCAAGAACCGTTGTGCAAAGGTGTTGGGGCATGAGTAGTTTTCCCAGTTAATGGCAGGGTAGTTAAAATCACCCAGTATTAGGGTGTCTGGTTCTATCTTAATATTTTCCAGTATGTTTAGAAAGGTGTAGTGAGAATCTTGGGGTATGGTGGGTGATATGTAGCAAGCTACAATTTGGATTGCAGTCTTACCTAGTGTTAGTTGCACTTGGAGAATTTCAGACACATTGTGTTGGCCAACTAGCCTGGTGGTGTGAATATCCTTGGTGAATATTGACACTCCTCCACCTTTAGTGTTTCGGTCCTGGTTTGGTGGCCGAAAAGTGTGGTAAGAGTTGTAGCCTGGTATTGCAGGGGTGCTCTCTGGAGCCTTGAACCAGGTCTCAGTTACTGCACAGATATCGATGTTCTCCATTTTTAGGAGTGCCTCGAGAGAGTGCATTTTGAGGTTTAGACTTCTAGCATTGAGTAGCATTACCTTCAGATTTTGCATGCTTGTACCTGTTACGGTGGTGGTTTTGTACTTTGGAATTATCTCCTGTATATAGTGTACATTTCTAATTTATTTGTTTAGTTTATTTTGCATGTGTGTGACCATTTTTTAGTTTTTCTTCTTCGCTGAAGGTTGGGTGTCGGTCTGGCAACTTGGCACCATAAAAATCTACTGCCAATCATTAGCAGACCGGAGTTCCGCTGTGGCGACCCCTAATCGGGAAAAGCCGAAAAGACAAACTTCTTAGTACTGTATGTAACTTTTGAACTCTAGTATGCTTTAAGTCACTGTACATGTTCTATCATGTTTTGTTTGTTTCTCTGACTGTTTTGTCATATTTGTTAACTCTAAATGTTTTTGTTTACTCTATCATTTGATTACTTTTGTTACATGTACAACTTGCAGCTTTTCTCCAAGGGCCTCTGCTGAAAAAGGGCTGCCGCCTAGTTGGACTGACCCAGTTAACAAATGACAAATAAATAAATAATCTGGAGCCAGGATACACCAAATCATAGGCAAACTCAAGTCATTATGCCGCAGGTACCAGTATGATTCCATCATAGTCCATGTAGGTGTAATTGGCCTGAGATGCACCTCCCTGAGCTATAGTAAGAGAGAGACATTACAGAGCTTTCAGACTATGTACCTCAGGCTGGTATGACCATAGCACTGACCAGCATATTACCATCATTGACAATGATGCCACAATATAAGCCCCTAACCCTGTGAAACTCTGCTACTGACTGCCCTTTTTGTGGAAGTAGCTTCTCCTGTCTTGACTTCCTGTGTCCTATCTGTGCACCAGTTGTCAATCCAACAGATAACGTCAGGATTATTCCTAATTTAGGAAGCTTTCATACAATGCCTGAGTGGAATATTATGTCAAAAGCTTTGGCCAGGTCTAGGTAGGCAGTTTGTCCCATCTGCTTTTGTCCATTGCTTTGCAGTGGCAGCTGGTGGCTTCAAATCAAAGGGGGACTGCAGGAGACATATGAAAGGGTGGGGCCAATGGGAAGGGGTGTGGCCAACCAGAAAGGATGGGGCTATGCTAAACACCGCAAAAACTGGGACTTTAATTAAATACCCTGCCTGGGTGCCAAACCATCATTAGAATAGTCCAATCAAGACAAAATGAAGTGTAGAAGAAAAAATATTTCAATGCATTGGCTACATGACAGTTTACTTAATATCTAGATGGAAACAAAACAGTTGTGAGGCATGAAAAAATAAATTACTTTTTAACTACATTACTGGAATGCCAGTCAAAATCAAGTATAAAAAACAAGCAGCACTCAACTCAAACCACTTCTCCTTGCACTGCAGTTCTAATTATAATTTATATTCAGCTTTATAAAAGTACCAAGTAACATGCTGAAAGTAGCAATCTCTGTGATACCCCCAGTTGTAAAAATGTTTCTTATCCAAAAAAGACCTGCTGCGTGACAAAAACTATCTACTTGTTTCATGGGGAAAACATGATCAAAGTAAAAAATGAACAGCAAACAAGAAACAAGCACAAGATAAATTGCTTAAAGGATTACTGCACAAGTTATGGAACACACATGATAGATTGGAATTCTGTTTAGTTTACAGTTAAAGCCTGCAAAGATGACTGCAAGTCTCCAACAAATGTAATGAACTTCTTAAAATGCTGTAATCCTGTCCTTTATTACAAATACTGTCATATGCAGTTCAATACCAAGGCTTATACGCAATCTAGTTATGTAAATATTCTCTGCATGGCAACAACAAAAAGGCTTTCAATGTTGGTAATTCTTTCACAGTATGCTTATTAAAGCTTACTTGTATCTTACAGTCTCAGACAAGCTTACCTGATGGTCATTAAAGCATTGTTAGTTAAACACAGACCAACAGGTACTGCAACAACATGCATTTTCTGAATAATAAGTATAAATCAACAGTATAAAAATATGACAGAAAACCACAACATTCTGCAAAATCAAGGACAGAGGAAAAGCCACTGTAGTACTTGTGTCTACCTTGGATGGGAGGATATTCTGCACACTTATATCTTATATCTTGAACCTGTCAAAGAAGGGATACTTTTTTAATATTAATACTTTTAACTTGAGCAGCTGACAAAATAAGAGAATCTGCATGCATTCCTGAAATTAAAAGTAATCTATTACTCTGATCATTACAGTTATTTATTAATTGTAAATCCTCCACATTTTCTTCCAAATTTTCCATTTTGCAGAGGGACTATTAGGAGAGAGCAACATTCTGAGCCAAAATTGGGAACAGTTGAGAGGTTTAGATATACCTAATTCTATAAAGTGATTTATTTGCTCATACCTCTCAACATCTTAACTTAGGAAATCTGCACAAGGCCAAATATATTGGGGGAACATGCAAACAGTACTAACAATTGCTCTTGTATAAACTTAGACAGTTGGCAGAATAACAGGTCTTGCTTTAGCATGCATTTTTCTGAAGGGTATGAAGTCTGAAACGCAATGTCTGTCATTATTTAGTGACTTCATTCCTAAATGATTTGCCAGAAAACCACAAATGTTATGAGGAATAAACCAAAAAATAAGAAGCAAAAATCTATTCATTCTGCAAAAATCTGGACAGTTGAGAGGTATAGTTCAGCCAGGGCTGAGTTTGCCATCCTTCCTGCTCACAAAATCACAGTCGAATGGGGCTTCCCCCTGCAGCAATTCCAATGTCCCATTACTTGGCTATTTCACCCCATTTACTATAAACTCTGTAATGTGCATACTGCTTTACTTCTATGATGATTTGTATTTCATTTAAAAGTTTTATTTTACATTTTACAGCACAAACACTAATAGACATCTGTTAAACAAAGCAATGCAATTTCACAATGAAAATATACTTAGCATTAAAACTTCTCTGGCCTTGAAACTCACATTTATTGAAACAGCATCGAAACCCACATTCAAAGAAAATACATCTGGCCAGTGGCAGATAAAGATTAACTCTGGGCTGTTTTCAAATCATAGGCCCCTTGCACAGGAAACGTACATGTGTTCTTTGATATACCTTCCTGATTGTATTAAATTATATTCCTTATATAATACAGTATGGTTGTTATAGGGCATTTTAAATTTATTGTTTTGAACATTTTTCCTTTCTTATTTGCAATAGTGATGGACAGGTTGACAGACGAGATCAGACAGGAGTCCCCATGGACTATGATGTTTGCAGATGACATTGTGATCTGTAGTGAGAGTAGGGAACAGGTGAAGAAGACCCTGGAGAGGTGGAGATATGCTCTAGAGAGAAGAGGAATGAAGGTCAGCAGGACTAAGACAGAATATATGTGTGTGAATGAGAGGGAGGATAGAGGAATGGTGAGGATGCAGGGAGTAGAGGTGGCGAAGGTGGATGAGTTTAAATACTTGGGATCAACAGTTCAGAGTAATGGTGAGTGTGGAAGAGAGGTGAAGAAGAGAGTACAGGCAGGATGGAGTGGGTGGAGAAGAGTGTAAGGAGTGATTTGTGACAGACGAGTACCAGTAAGAGTGAAAGGGAAGGTCCACAAGAGGGTAGTGAGACCAGCTATGTTATATGGGTTGGAGACAGTGGCATTGACAAAAAGGCAGGAGTCAGAGCTGGACGTGGCAGAGTTAAAGATGTTAAGATTTGCACTGGGTGTGACGAGGGTGGACAGGATTAGGAATAAGTATATTAGAGGGTCAGCCCAGGTTGGAAGGTTTGGAAACAAAGCCAGAGAGACAAGGCTACGTTGGTTTGGACATGTGCTGAGGAGGGATGCAGAGTATATTGGGAAAAAGATGCTAAGGATGAAGCTGCCAGGTAACAGGAAAAGAGGAAGGCCTAAGATAAGTTTTATGGATGTTTTGAGAGAGGACATGCAGGTGATTGGTGTGACAGAGCAAGATGCAGAGGACAGGAAGAAATGGAAACTGATGATCCACTGTGGTGACCCCTAACGGGAGCAGCCGAAAGAAGAAGATGAAGAAGTTTTGAACATTTTTCCAGTAAACAATGAAGCAAAATGCATGCACCAATAATGACAAAACTGTCCAATTCAGAACATTTCCATCATAAAAGTCTGCTCAAACTTCTACAATCCACCAGTATCAGTAAATATGCACAGTCTCTGCAGAAGTAAAAGTCATCTAAATAATTCCACATTAAAGAGATCTGAAACTAATGAAGAGGTTGCTGCTTATCAAACAACTTTATATTTCATTGTTTCATCTACAAATAAAGTGCCTGTTGCTCTTGAGAAATAAATTGCCTGTGCTACATTAAAAATGATAAGCTAGTAATATTGCAATAGGGAATAGATGGCAAACTGATAACCGGTTTATCGTTACTAGGTATCTCCACCAAAGAGGACATTCTCAGAACTGCAGCATCCACCCCCTTTAAAAGTACAACACAGTACAGTATCAGTAATGCATATATATACTGTCAGAGTAGAACCCACAGTCTTCTGCATCAAAAGTAAGAACACTACCTGTTGTGCTATTAACAATGCAAGCAGACATAGCATAAGCAGCACTAAACTTCTCTTCAAGCTCTCAGCTCCTTGTAAAATGCACTCAAGACTCAACTGTATTTCTCAACGTTGAAGCACAGGAAATCTGGAAAAAGCCAAAATGTATTGGGGGGGGACAAAAGCCCCAAAACTAGGAACACATTTGCATAATATTGGAACGTTGCTAGAATAAAATGCTGTGTTACCACCATGCATTTCACTGCTAAGCCTTGGACCCAGGACCCTGTGCACTATAGTCAGAGCAACATACCACTATTCCAAATCAGCTGTTTCTTGAAAGACAGACTGAAACTTAAATTGCTGTCATTTAGTGAATTCAGTTCTCACCATAGCTCTCAACGTCTTTGCTCAAAACACCTAGACAAAACCAATAATGGGGGAATACAGCCCCCAAACATATTAATTGAATTCAGTTCTCACCATAGCTCTCAACCTGTTAGCACAAACAATCTGGGCAAAACTAATAATGGGGGAACACAGCCCCAAAAATAGGGACAAATTTCAAATATTGATCTTATAAACAGAAACTTGCTAGAATAAAAGGCTTTGTGTTGCCATGTACTTTCTGAAGAATATGAAGTCTGAAATTCAAAAGTCTGTCATTATTTAGTGAATTCAAAATCCAGAAAAAACACAGATTTTATGAGGAACAGAGCAAAAAATATGAGGCAAAATTTCAGAAGTGGTAGTGGGTAGGGAATTCAAGTTCTTGCTATCTACTCCCAAGGTACAAGGTTTGAGTTTAGCCTTCAGGTATATTTCCTGCCTTCTTTCTAGTTACTGGGGCATTTTACACACACACACACACACACACACACACATACGCACACACCCACACCCTTCTGCTAGTTAGTATAAACAAAGTACCTGCAAAAAGTTTCAGTGCAAAACCTGCAGCTGCTTCATTATTTCCAGCCAGCCAAGCTCCAATTTCAAAATGAAAGCCCCACAAGAAAGGCAAAGTCCTGTCTTTCCAGCGAGAGCAGGCTCCAGCCTGCATACATTGCAGTCTGATCCCCTTCCAGTCTATGCAGTTGTAAATGCATAGACTTCTGGGATCTTTGCTGTTGCAGGCTGTCTTCCTAATCCAGACTGTCTCACCAGCAGTCTGGATTCTGTGCAGATGCTCTGGACTGGTTCAGTAGCAGTCCGGACTGGGGAAATGCTGCGAGTATGCATGCGTGAGTTCCGAGACTTTGGAAATGCCGTGAGTACACATGCGTGAGTTCCAGGACTTGCGTTTGTTTTTTATTTTTTCTTTCTTTTGTAGAGCTGGGAGGGCTGCAGTTCTGCCGCCCAATAGCACGAGGTGCCCCTGTTGCTTTGGTGTGTCTTTCAAAAAATTCCACCAGGTTAAGTAAGCATGACCTGCTTTTGTTGGAACCATACTGGGACTGGTCCATTGTTTGGAGGTTTCCTATGTCCTTAATTCCATAATAAGTCTTTCTGTACATATGAGCCCGGTCACATTTATTGGGGGCATAGTTACTTGGGTCTGCGGATGGCACACCCCTGTGCAGGGGGTATGACTGTCATTGTCCTCTGTTTGTTTGGTACAAAGCCCTTTTCGAGACTGAGGCTGAACAGAATTCTTAGAGGCATAGATAAGTCATACTTCATGCTATCTAGGCTACATCCAGAGATATTGTCAGTACTTTTGGCTTTTGAGAGAGCTTTCAGGACTTGGTCATGAGTGGTAGCTGGAGGCATATTGGATTTTGTTATTACTTGTCAGATTTTCAGGTGTTTGAGGGCATGAAGTTGGAGATGAATTTATCAGTCAGCAGGTTTGCTGTATCTTTAATTCAGTATAGGTGGCGTCATTCATAATCAGTTCAATGCACAGCTGTATGCCACTTTTGAGATTACAAACATAGCTGAATAAGTCTTGTGATTGTCCTTGGCCTGTGTGGCTGTGTCTGCCTTACATTTAGTCTTGATGGTTTTAATTAGATTCCTGCATGTTTTATTTAATTTAATGATGGGCTTTCTAACATATTGGATGTCGCACTTTTTATTTTTGGCCACAAGCTTCTTCCTTTTGTTATAAAGCTTGGGATAATGTGGTTCTAACAGGGAGGTTTGTTTTTAGATTTGCTCTGTGCTTGTTTCTAGTGGGTACAGCTGCTTCCCTGCAGTTATTTACATGCAGATATAAGTTAACGGTGTACACTACTGCATAAGCAGTAGAGTTTTCTGGGTTTTGAGGAATTTGAAACTTGACAGGGTATTGCTTAGAAGTCAGAGGTTTGCCTTGGAGAAATTTCTAAAAGTTCCAGAGACAGTTTTATTTCAAAGGAGACTGCTTTGTGGTCGGACCTGATGAGTGAGGGTGTTATACACGGGATTGAGCATAATTTCTGCTTATTTGTGGGGACAAAGTCAAAGATGTTGTTTCCCCAAGTGGGTACTCTGACTAGTTGGTCCACAACATTTGTGTTAACAAATTCCAGAAATCTCTAGGTTTGCACACTTGCAGTGGTATATGTTTCCCAGTCTATTGCTGAGCAGTTGAAGTTACCCAGGAAGATGGTATTGGGTTTACTTCTGAGTGACTCCAGTTTGGATAAGTAGGTGCAATGGCATTCCTGGGTTATAGAGGGCATTCTGAAGCTAGTTAGCTAAAATATGGTAAAGGACTTTTCTCGCTGTGAGTTGGACATGAAGAAGATCTAGGGAATCATGCTACATTACCAGCCTTGATAACAGTCTCCTCTAGATGAAGACCGAGACATTGTGCAGAACCAGAGTACTGCTAGTGGACTTAAATGATGTCTCAGTCACTACACAGACATCCATGTCCTCCAAAGAAAAGGGCTTGCAGAGTGGACTTTCTTGATTAGGCTCCTAGCAATGTGGTGACTCCAGGCCAGTTAATTAGCACCCACTACTCTTCTTCACATAGGGAAGCAAGCTTTCATGCATAGTGAGTTTCATACCATTCAAAAATAGTAATAATTACATTTCACAATACAAGTACTCTGTGGATGGACATCCTGCCCATTTCAAAGAAAAGTTAATGAATAATAACAGAGAGTGGCCTAATGGTTAAGGTGTTTGCCTTACAAACACAAGGTGCAGGGTTTGAGTCTCACAAGGGAAAATTGGCTAGCTTAAAATGGCTCACAAGGGTAGTTAGCTTAGTACTAATCTATGAACCTATGAAAAGTATATTATTATCCGATGTTTCTGAATGTGATATAATCTCATGCCCAAGAGTTGGCAATTTACACATCTTAGCTTACAAACTAAGGCTCTTTAATCAGATGTCACTTTGATATCTCTGCACATGGAGGCAGTAATGTAATGGATGTTGAGCTTAATATACATAGTTATGCATGCCACAACATCTCTGTCTATAATGCACTTATATCCCATAACCCAGCACCTAGCATCATTTTATAGCTTAGAGATTCAGAAACCTCATCAAGTGAAAGCTGGTGGGCTGATGGAAATCTGCAGTTTTGCTTTCTGATTTGTATGTAGAAGCCATGCGTCAGATCAAGTGATGAGTATATATTCTCTCTAGCATCAGAAGTATCTTAGTATAACTGGATTTCTCTGTACTGCCTTAAATCACTGAGTGAGTGGAAGGGCATTTTCTATGCATCTATTGTTTTTTTTTTTTTTTTTTATCAGCAATGTCATACTGATGTAGGAAAGCAGGAAATCACTGACATTTCGGTGGCTGTAACCATGTAGATGTCAACACGTATTAAGTTTACCATGTCTGTGTGCAGCCAGACTAGAGCAACAGTTAATAATGGAATTTCCCTAAACACTGTCTTACCTCATTTTTTTCACAGGGAGTGTACATAAACCACTTCCTTGTATTTTCCTAATTAATAATGGACTTTACATGTTGGTTTGTACTTACAGATGTCTACTTACTGTATGTTATCGCAGATGTAAAATACACAGCATTGGTGGTTAATGACAACAGCAAACCTGTAAATGCTATAATGTCCGAGTAATACCAGCAGCTTTTACAGTATCTTTTGGTGAAAATGTCCATGTATACAGTAGAACTTGAAGCAAACATTTGTACAAAATCAGTTGATGATGACAGACGTTTACTTATAATGGCATTTTTTTCCCTAGAAACTAGAACAGTGTAGTTCTGTACTGTATAGTTCTGTAAACCAGAACTACCAGTCCAGGGTCTCTGATTCTGTCCCTCAAAGCACTTTGCTTGCTCACTCAGTGAATCATTTTTGTGCACTTTGACTGTCTTTATTTACTCACTTAAAGGGATAACACTTTCTGCTCTCCAACAGGGATGCAAAGAGTGTAAGATGTCTGTGAGATATGTGAATCTGTGGTTGACTCCTAGTCTGTAGGAAAGGGTCAAACCTTAGGACCCTTTTCATTGTATATCTTAACTCTCTGCTTATATTATGGTGAGCAAAGAACTGTAAAGGGTATTCTACTGCCCTAAAAAGTCCTTTTCCTAGAGACGTTCCCACTATTATTAACCACTCATTGATTTATAAACCATTATGGTAGTCAACATGAGAGATGTAGCGTTTAAGAAATGTAGTAATATTCTACCAGTATTATCCTTTCCTGAAACTGTGAAGAGATATTTTGGGGAGCATTTGGTACATGCAGCACAGTCCTATGAATATCTTCCATTGTTCTGGGTGTGTTGGGGGAAGGGTGTTTTACTCTTCCCCATTCAAATGTATGTTTCAAGAATGTATGTCATAATTTGCTAAATGGCTGAAGGGAAAGGATTTTTTTTTTTGGGAGACAGGCCCTCAGAAAATTAGCCATAAAGTAGATTAAGGGAGAGTATGCTACCTATGGGGCCACTGACACTGCAAAGTTTGAATGAAGAAAGAAATGTTTGCAGGCAGGGCAGATTTTAAATATATATCCAGTTTCAAAGCTGCTCTATGTTGGTAACTTATGAATGGGAGAATGCTTAAACATTTGTATTTTTGAGGATTATCTAACACTTGTTTTGACTGGATGGTGATTTTAAGAGGGGGTTTATTGTTTTTTTTTTTTGATTGGGAGCGGGGTTAAATTCATTCACAGTGTGCTGTTCTCTTTAGTTTTTCTTTATTCAAAATAACCTTCTAGACCGATTAATTCAGACATGAATGAATCAGCTGAGTGAACAGTCACTAAACAGTAAACAGAGGTATAGTTGCTTTTTTTCTACCTACAGTACCGGCACTTATATATGCTGGTATGCACTGAAGACCAATCAGGATCTGCTGATCATGCCCCAAACCTTTGCATGCCAGGCAACTTCCACATTTGTCTCACCTCAGATACACCCCTGAGTCTGGACTTCTAACGGTTCAAGCTAAATTATTATTTTAATTAAAATACAGTAATTCTGTAAGGCCCCAATGACAATTGTGTTGACTTATAACACTAACAGAATAGAAAGCCAAATCTTTCATTTATTTTCTTCATGTAAAAGCTATCCGTTTGCTTATAACATTAGTGGGTTAATATCATTCTCCCTCACAAATGTTCCAACTACCTGACAACCTCTTCCCACCTATGTCTGTATAGCACCTGCCTCCATCAGGCATTCCCCAGAAGTAAACATTAAACGAGCTGTGCTGGTAGAGGATGAAGGACAGGAAAGCTATTGTTTATTGGTGGTAGGAGAAGGGATTAACTGGCTTTACATGTTGTTTTCTTCATCATAAATCTTTGCTTCACATGCTGGTTTAGGAAGGAAGAATATGATTTTGTTGAGTATTTATGCCACCAGACTATTCCCATTTGTTCATGAAGCAATGTTGAGCAAACAGCTTCATTCCCTTGGATCTACTGATTTAAATATTTGGTGGTGCGTCACCTCACAGTAAGATGTTGTCCTGTTCGATTCTCAGCTAAAGCGTCTTCTGTGTGGAGACATGCGTGAATGGGCGTACCTTTGTTGAAGGTTGTGCGTCAGGCCTGGCAAGTCGGTACGTAAAAATCTACTGCCAATCATTAGCGGACCGGAGTTCCTCTGTGGCGATCCCTAACCGGGAAAAGCTGAAAGATACAACATCACAGGAACACACCTCAGTAACCACAAGTTCAGATCCATACGTCATTTAACTGTAGGTATAGCTAAATTCTATTCCAATATGTTTATGCAGTTGCCATCTAGGTAGCATTGTGTTTATTATCTTAACAGTGTTATTTTTTCCTGAATGCTTAAATTAAAAACTGTTTAGTAAGAACAAAACTCTGACATAAATTGTAAAAGTCTCATTTGAAATGTAACAATTCTGTGCACGACTTCTTTCACCAGAGCAAGCAAGCATTGTTCTTTCATATGTGTCTAATGGAATGTGGTCATTTTCTTTTAGATCACGTTGGACTCAAAAGCTGTCCAAAGAGCATTGATGAATGCAAGTCCTGTGAGCCAGACCAATATCTGTCGAACCACATAAAACCTGTCTGCATGGCGTGTGTGAAGTGCAGAGAAGGTAATGATTTGTTTTTCAACATAACCAGGTACACTGAAGGATTAGAGATGATCACCTTGTGTACAAGTTTGTTTCCTACTAAGAAAAATAGGAAATTGTAGAATAGACCTTTTTGTGCCGAATGTAATAACTTCCAGTTTTTGGGTCAGGACTAGATTACTGGGAAAGTGCATTTTAAAAGTTTGCCAACAGTTGGTGAAAAAGGTGAAGAGAAGCCATGCAACATGTCTGTCACTAACAAAACTTGTAGATTAAGATTACTATTGTGAAATTCAGGCTGTGCAAAAGTTTTGAGGTTAAGCTTAATGAACAGCACTAGACCATCACAGACAGTTCTACAACTTTCTACAACCACTTGGAACAAACTTTTAAATTTGACCAAGAAACAGTAGAACATAACATAATTGCATTCAATGACTCATCTTACCCTTGAAAACTCCCACCATAAAGAATAATTGAGAAAATGGCTGCACCAAAGATTGTAACAGTGCATTATGGATGCTGTGTATGTGTAGGCTGCACCAAAGATTGTAACAGTGCATTATGGATGCTGTGTATGTGTAGGCTGCACCAAAGATTGTAACAGTGCATTATGGATGCTGTGTATGTGTAGGCTGCACCAAAGATTGTAACAGTGCATTATGGATGCTGTGTATGTGTAGGCTGCACCAAAGATTGTAACAGTGCATTATGGATGCTGTGTATGTGTAGGCTGCACCAAAGATTATAACAGTGCATTATTGATGCTGCGTATGTGTAGGCTGCACCAAAGATTGTAACATTGCATTATGGATGCTGCATATGTGTACAGTCATCACCCAGACCCTTTTCCTGAGCTTGGTTTCTCAAACATATCCTTTGATTGTAACACTAAATTCAGTCTATAATAATGAAGCATCTGTAAGCATGATCCTGACCTTATAAACTAAGATATAATTGTAAATGAAACATAATGGTTGGGGTTGGGATTGAAGTTGGTTTAAGGAAGTCAGGGTCCAACAATAAATGAGATTCAAAATCTAAGCACCTGGTCTATATAGCCACTAAAGTTAAAGTGTTGTTAGTGCTAGACGTAGTGCTGTTATGGACCAGTAGGGTTGAGTTAATGTTATAAAGCCAGTGAGAATGAAGCTAAAGGATTATTTTAGGAATATTCCTAATCAACAGCTTACCTCTAGCCTCTAAACTGATGGGTAGAACAATATTATGATTAGGTCTGGGATAGGTTTAGACACATATGCATTTATTTCATATGATCGGAGAGGGGGTCCAGGAATCACACCCCACACATTTGGCAGGACAGTGTGGTATCTCATTTGTTACAGTATTTATCTCACATCTTCAGGATCCATTCTTGACCTTTGGTCACCAACAGTACATCTCCAAACTCATAATGCAGGAAAATGACCTTGGCTCCTCTATATTCTTCTCACAATAAACAAAACCCAGCACCACATCATGGCCAACTACCATACTTTCTCCATGACCCCAGCAAACTACGAGGCATATATAAAAAAACTGACAGCCCTCACTATGGAGCTCAGTACTGTCCTCTTGTGTGACTTTAACTACACTTCCATTAGTTGGGAAGCCTATACTACAACAAATTAGTATGCAGAACGATTCCTGCACTTCATTAATGCCAGCTCCTTAAACGAGCTAGTCCAAATCCCAATGAAGTTCTCAAAAGTACTGTCCATGGTTCTCAGCAATATAGCCACCCACTGCTCAGCACCCATAGTTACCAAGTCAGTGGTCAGATCTGACCACCATGCAGGAACATACCTTAAGTGCAAGAGCCACATTAGCTTGTAACTCCTCCAGGTTCAGAGATTACTCTAAGGCAAATCTACTCCAACTAACTGATGACCTGATGAAATTCAGTCACCCTCCTCTCCCTGATAATCCCAAGTCACATGCAGACTATTTCTTGTATAACTTCTGCTCCCATCTCCATGCTTGCATTGAGGCCTTATCCCCATAATGTATAAACAGTGCCGCATTTAAGAACAAACCCATTTGTTGAAATCCCAGTATTGACAAACTAAACAAAAACAGGAAGAAACTCATGGTTAATAAAAGCAAAATAAACCACCATCAGTTAGAGGAGAAGTCAAAAAGGTCAACAAGAACTTAGAAACAAAATCAAATCCTCTAAAACAAGTATGAATTGAGAACTGCCACCCACAAGAAGGATAACCACAAGGCCTTCTTCAGAAGTGTCAGAAACATCAGAAGTAATACCAACAATGTTCTGAGCTAATGCAAAATAATTCCATAAACTCGTCCCCTGAGGACATAATCAGTATATTAGCAGACAAATCCAGCTCAAACTTTACTCCCCTATCTCTACCTAATTATTCGCAACACATTAGTATGCCTATGCAACCCGCCCCCCCCCCAAATCACCTCTGAGCAAGTCCCAAGTTCTCTGTCTGTATAATAGAGGCATAGCTGGCTCAACCTGTGCCCTGTGCCAGTCTGATAAACTAGTGCCCCACCCCCTCAGCTCTTCAAGTAAAGAGAAAAAAATAAAAGCCCATGATCACATACCTAGGCAAGAGCCATCTCTGATTATGACCCCAAACTCCTCCCTGTCTTTCTCTCTCTCTTTTTTAAAAAAAAAAAAAAAAGGAAGAAATATTCTTTTTTTTCTTTTAAACTGTAGCAAACTGCTTACCAAGATGTAACAAGCACTTGCTACAGTTTAGACCACACAGGGAGTGCTACAGTGCTCAGGTTTGACTGCAAATGCAATACCAGCTTTTAAAATCCATATGCATTAAGGAATGATCAAGGTCAGCCAATCACACCGCCCCTACACTTTCTGCCCACACCAGTTGCCCCTGCCTTAGCTACACTACTGCTTTTTAGGCTTGGATATGGTGCCAGGCAGTCTTCTTATCAGCACCAAACATTGGCTGATTTGTTATTAAGTGCATTCGGTCTCAGCCCCTCCACTGGATTCATGCTAAAGGTATGGAAAAATGCTATAGTCATCCCACTCCACAAAGCAGACCCCCCTACTGATCCGGGAAACAACAGATGAATAACTCGCACCAGCCTTCTGTGTAAGGCCGTGGTGTGCATCATTCAAATTCTGGACCCTGAACCCAAACATTTTGGATTTGTTAAAGGCAGTTCCTGCTTTCTAAGTCTGGTGGACATTGTTGAAAAAGTCACTGAGGCATGACTTAGACTTGACCAAAACCTTAGATACCATTCCATATTCTGGCATTATTGATAAGCTAATCAAACTATAGTATATGTAAACCCTTCTGCTTCCTGTTGGATAGCAGACTGGCTCATCAACAGAACTGCTCTATTAGTGTTGGAGTACACTTTCAAAAAAAGAGTAATTACCATTGGTGCACCCCAGGGATCTGCACTAGGATGACTGATCTTTGGTTGTCAAGGCTGGCATCAGTGGCCTGTGGCTGACAAAGTTTGCTGATGACTGTAATCTGGGTGGTGTCATAAACACCCCAAATGACTATCAGATTCTCATGGAAGGCCTAATGCACATTATAAAATGGTGTTTAGATTATGGCCTCAAACTAAATGCCAAGAAAAAAAACGGTCATCCATGCTCCTATCACATAGGTAAACCACCCTGAAATTGACTTGGTCTTTAGGGACTTGAAAACCTTCACTAGTAATGATCTTCTAGATCCAAGGAAGTCATAATTCCCCCCATTTTTCTGGCCAATTATAGAGTATAATGTCTACTTTGGTATGTACATATCTAAGTACATGACCCCAGGAGACCACAGTGTTTCCTTCCTAAGACTTTCATAAGCGTACCCGTCTTGAGATAGCTGAAGTTGAAAAGCGAGAAGAAAAAAATGTCAATGCCTCAAAACAACATATGTGAGGACTAAGAACAGATATGCAACAGAGCCAAGTATAGAAATAAGGTACAAAAGGAAAGCTGGCAGTGGAATGTAGAAGTCTAGGAAGTTATTAAAACAACGAAGAAGTGCAGGATAAAGTAAGAGATATAAAAGACAGACCAGGCTAAGAAGGAATACTGGTTGCCTAACAAAGTGGCTAAGAGGGAAGTTGCAATAGCAAAGAACAAGTCATCAAAGGCTCTGTACCAGCTTCTGGAAAGTGACTCATTAGATGGCACAAAAAAACCCTATCAGGTTGTAGGGCAAAGACAGAAGGATAAAGAAGATAGTCAGAGACCCTTTTTAAGGGATGCCAGCAACAACCTACTCAGCAGTCCACAAATCATCAAAGGTAGATGGAAGGAGTACATCCAGCAGCTTCAGAGTGAAGGAAACCCCAAAGAAGCTGTACTGCCTCAGACACAGCTGAAAAGGAGGAGCCCAACCTAGAAGAAATAAGAATAGCACTAAGGAAAATGAAGTCAGGGAAAGCAGCAGACTTAGATGAGGTCACAGCAGAAATGATAAAGATGCTGAGTGAGATAGGGGAGAAATAGCTACTGAGGGTACTCACAGCAGAGTGGAGAGAAAGTCGTATGCCAGATGACTGGAGAATAAGTATTCAAGTGCCGATGTACAAGAACAAAGGGGACATTCACAAATGTAGGCAGTGTAGAGGTATCAGACTCCTGTCACACTTAAGGAAAGATTCAGAAAGATAAAATCACTATGAAGCAGCAAACATGGCTGAGGAAGTCCAAATAAAACCAAAATTTAATATACAAATGATAAAAAGTGAGCGGTTTTGCGTTGTCATCAACGCTTCATCAGATATTACATAATTACAGGTTTAGCTTAGCATTCAGTGAACCAATCGAAGACGCTGTTACTTGTGAACGTAATACAACATAAGTTACATTCGTTTAATGCCAACTATTCAAATGTCATATAGTTAATTCCTGTAACTAATGTAAATGTCTGAAGCAGGTATTCAAATCATAATTAAAATTTTCATAAAATCCTGTTACTTCGCTAATGATCCAAATCACCATTAAAAGAGAAAAATGATGACGCTCCTATAAAAAAGCATAACAGTTGTGATGTTATTGTTTCCTAATTGTTTATTATGCTTTTTTATAGGAACATTATCATTTTCTCTTTTTGATTGGTGATTTGGATCATTAGTGAAGTAACTCAGGATTTTATGAAAATTTTAGTTATGATTTGAATACCTGTTTCAGACATTTACATTATTTACTGGGATTAACAGTTTGAAATTTGAATAGTTGGCTTTAAATGAATGTAACTTATGTTGTATTATGTTCACAAGTAACAAAGGCTTTGATTGGTTCACTGAATGTTTAAATGCTAAACTACCCCTGTAATTATTTAATCTATGATGAATTGTTGATGACAACGTGAAAGTGCTCACTTTTTATCGTTCTTTCATTAAACTTTCCTTAATTTGGACGTCCTCAGCCATGTTTGCTGCCTCATAGTGATTTTATCTTTCTGGATCTTACATTTGTGTTACTGAAACAGCTTAATTCTTGCAGTACTTGGTTTTGTATATACACTTATGGAAAGGGTGACTGAAAAATGAATACACAAAGTATCAGAAAATAAGATGGGAGATAAGCAGTTCAGATTGAGATCAAGATGCAGCATCACAACTGACCCGATGTTTGTAGTGAGACATGTAATTGAGACAATTTGAAATAGGAATTCCTAGACTTGGAAAACGCATATGACAATGTCTCAAGAAAGCTTATTTGGTTCTAGCCATTGCTAGAAAAGAAAAGTGAGCTGATATTTTTATTTAGCAATTTTATATGTTTAGCTAAGAATGTGTGTAATAAAGAAATGCAAACTATTCTTAATAGAACATCTAACTCATAAGCATTTATCTTGGCAGAAGTTACACAGTTTATTAGGTAAATATTAATGGTTTTGTATAATTCATACTGAATTTTGTTATGGATAGTTGTATGTAGTTTATTTTTCTTGTTTTTTGTTGTATTTTATTCATTTGTATTTTAACTTTTTTGGCTGTAAAATCAGCCTATAAGCAAGGACCCAATGACTCAAGTGCAAACGGTACTTGATCTCACAGATGGATTTCCACGGGAGTGAATGTGTATCAGGGTTCAGCTCTGAGCCCGCTGCTGTTCATTCTGGTAATGGACTACATTAGCAAACAGGTCAGAGGGGGACAGATCAACAAGGCTGCTGTATGCAGATGATGCAGCATTGCAGGCAGTCTTTGAACAAGAAGTTCAGCAAACGGAATGCAAAACTGAAGGCAAGCAGGATGCAAGTGAGCACAGATAAGACAGTTGTAATGGCAGCAAATGGGGCTATCAGAATAAACTGATAATTGAGATAGAAGTGAAAACAGTGGAACAGGTTACCAGCCTCAGGTATCTAGGAGGGGGATTGAGGAGAAGGGAAGTCTGAATGAGGAGGCCAAAGCTAGAATCAGAGAGACTGTAGACAACTGGCACAGTGTCAGGAGTAATAGATTCATAGATTAGTGCTAAGCTAACTGCCCCTTAACCATTAGGCCACCATCCCAACCAGATGAATGTGAAAGAAGCTAAAAAGCAAGATGGACAGAACAGTGGTGTGACCTATCCTACTGTATGGTACTGAAACCTGGGTAGTGAAGACAAAGCAGCTCAGGAAGCAAGAAGTGATGGAGATGAAGTGTCTGAGGCAGGTGGTAGGATTCACACTGTGCGAGAAACAAAGAAATGAGGACATCATAGCAGAAGCACATCTAAGTCCAGTTAAAGAGCAGGTCAAAGAGAACAGATAGATAACAGCTGTTCCAGAACATGTTCAGGAAAGCAGAAAACAATCTGGAGAAGAAGGATTGGGAGAGACAGGAAGAAGGCAAGACAAAACAAGGGCATCCAGCAAAGAGATGGATGGACTGTGTGACACAAGACCTGAAACCATCAGACATGAATGTCAAAAATGGGATGAGAGTGGCAATAAATCAAAAAATGGAGATGGCAACAGCTGTTGTGACACCTGAACCCCATGTAGAAAATGTGAAAAAAGGGAAATTTATGATGATGATGATGATGATTATGATGATGTTGCCCATCTTGTGAAGGTCTGACCACCTTAAAGTGGTCTCACTCTTTTCCATTTCCTATCGATTTTTGACAGCGGACCTCTTACTAACTTACAGAATCTTGAGCAATATGGTCCTGTGCACCCTTCGTCACACCTACAAAACTAATAACACCTAAATATATGCTCAAGAGATCTAAAATTCCATCATAATATAAATAGGACCTGCTGGCATAGCATGTATTAATGCCGGAAAATACCTCTTTTATGGCATAGATATCCCCAGGGTGTAAACAATAGTAGTTCTCTGACTCTTTTTAAGTGCAGTCTGGATGACTAGATAGGCACTCATAATACATTGCCAGGCTGGCCCCTTAAGCCCTTATGGAAAGGTACATAACTCTGTGCAAAGTATTTCATCTTGTTGAGGGTCTGTTATTAATTCATGTCTTGGTAAATTCGGTGTGAGATTATACTTGATTATATTTGATATTCTATGCCTCTCAGAGACCTGGCTAAAACCTAGCACTAAAGACACTGAGATTATTCCCCAAGGCTATAACATTCGTCCCAAAAGAAAAGGTGGTGGTGTTGCTATTCTTTTTAAAAACCATCTTAATATCACTACCCTTCCACCCCTATCATCTCAAGATAGCAAGATAGAAGCCATCATTATCAAACTCCAATTAAATTCCAAAAAATCCATATATATTATCTGTATGTACCTGCCTCCTGGTAACAATATACCAATACTTGAAGATTATCTTAGTTGCGTATCAGCTACTTATCCACAGGAAACCATCATACTAGGAGACCTGAACATAGACTGGAATAGCATTAATGCAGAAAATCCTTCATCTCATATTAACCTTCACGGCTTCACCCAAACCATTACCTTGACTACTAGGCTTAATAAACATACTAATAGAGAAAGCATTTTAGACTGGATACTTATAAACAGACTAAAACTAATTACAAAGTAGGAACCTTGCCAGACGATGTTAGTGACCACTCTTTAACTTTTATAACAAGAAAAAGAACTGACTGTCCAAATCCCCACATTACTAGAAAATCCATCAAACATTTTAATCCTGACCTATTTCAAGCTGAACTCAGTGCATGTAACTGGAACCCTAAAACACTCTCTTGAAAATACAGTACTACATTTTAACAAAATATTTTTATCCATTCTTGACACACATGCACCGAACGCAGTATTAGAATGAAATCCAATACAGCCCTGAAACCAAAAGCTTATTCTCACTAGGAATAAAGTCTGGGCTAGTTGGAGATCCCACAGAAATAATACAGATCTCCTACTCTTCAGACAGCATAGAAATCTAACTAAAAAGCAGTTATAAAAAGAAATTCTATATTGATCTACAACAAACCCATCTTAACAATTCTAAACTATTCTGGTCCTCAATCAATAAACTCCTCTCCCAGGAACTTCCAAAACACCTTCCCCACTAAATGCAGACCCTGATACCCCACAACAGACTGCAGATGCTCTTAACTCATTCTTCACAGAAACTATTCAAGCACTAGCTAAACAACTTAATGCCAACAACTTCTGTCCTCTAAGTAAACTAACAAACTCCACTTTTAACTTTTCACTACAACCTATCTCTACATCGTACATTCACAGACTCCTTCTCAAGCTAAAACCATGCACCCCCTCTGCTGATAAGCTCCCTTCCCTTTTTCTTCAAAAGGCTGCTAAGGTTATTGCATATCCTATATCTATTCTTATAAATAGGACAATTAGAGAAGGAATCATCCCTGAAGTTTGGAAGGTATCTCATATAATCCCACTTCACAAAGGTGGAAACTCAACTGACTACTCCAACTATAGACCTATTGCTCTCCTCTCACCTTTGTCCAAGATTATGGAAAAGTGTATCCACCTTCAACTTGTACAATATCTCTCAAACCATAACATCATAGCAAACTGCCAACATGGCTTTAGACCACATCACAGTACTACCACTGCCCTGCTTTCTTTTGTAGACACTATTAACCAGAACCGAAACAACAACTTACTCTCTTCTGCCCTCTTCATTGACCTCTCCAAAGCATTCGATATGGTAAACCACCCCTTATTACTTAATACTGTTGAATCCATCTCATTTGATGCCCCAGCCATTAAATGGTTTAAATCTTACCTCACAAACAGAAAACAAGCTGTTCGCTGGGATAACCACATCTCTTCTCCTGCCTGTTTCCAGGCTCTATCCTTGGCCCACTTCTTTTCTCCCTCTTCATTAATGGTCTTCAAAAAATAATCCCTCAAGCAACCTGCATCCAATATGCAGATGATTCTACACTCATCTGCTCAGCTCCATCTACCCCAGAACTTATCTCTCTCACCCAAAAAGTATTCAGTACAGTAGAAACATGGTTCTCTAGTCGCTTCCTCTTACTAAATGCCAAAACCAAACTTCTTCTTTTTACTCCCACATCTAGAACCTCCCCTTACATTTCTCCATCTCTTCAAACAGCACCACTGTTATCTGACACTTCAACTAAATTGTTAGGTATTACAATTGACAATAATCTCTCATTCGACCTACACATTAACAACTCCATAAAACTAGTTAACAGAAAGATAGGATCCTTATATCGAATCAGACCATTTCTTACACCATCTACCAGAACAAGGATTGCTCACTCTCATCTTATTTCAACTCTTCTATATGCTGCACCTATCTTCACTAACCTCAAAAAAAACAGCCTTAACAAACTGGCAACCTGTTATAATAACATTGCCCGCTTTGCTACTGGTAATCCCTATAAAACACATCACTGTCTCAACTTAAAACTTCTAGGCTGGCCAGAATTTCAGAACTATCTTTTAATCCATCAACTCTGCATTGCCCATAAAATACTATACCAACCTAATAATACCCCCATACTCTCACAACTCATAACCCTTATAAAAATCTCAACTCTCCGCTCTTCCAGCAAACTTCTGACAAGTTCAACAAAATCAAATAATAATGCTGGTGACTCTCTATTTACCAATGCTATAGGGACAAAATGGAATTTGTTACCCACTAGCATAACAAAGATAACTTCATTGCCTCTTTCAAACAGAATATTAAAGTGCATTTCCAAAATCACTGGCTTTGCTCCTGTAATAAACCTAATTAGTCTTTCACTATTACTACCTAAATAAAACCATCTCTTCTCCTTTCTACTCTTCGTACTATTTGTCTTTCTTTTCTTCTCCCTTTACTTCTCTACCTGTTATTCTGCATTACTTGCTCTTTTATTTTCACCACTTTCTATTCCCACCTTTTCCCCTTACTGTCTTCTCACTTTATTCTCCATACCTTCACTCCTTTGTTCTATTTTAATCCAATCAGTATTTTCAACTGGTTAATTGAGAATTCAACTGTATTGAGTGATTTAGTAACTAACTCTTGTAGTAGTTTTTATTTACATAGAAGAGTTTGCTATCTTTTATTTTTAATGTTTGCTTGCAAACTCTATTACTAACTCTCTTATTTTCATTATAATGAGTATTGCTATTACATTTTTGTGTGATAATTTTTTGTCTCTGAATGTATCTCACTCTGTGGAGCTTTTCTCCCCGGGCCTCTACTGAAAATGGAAATTTCTCCAGCTAGACTAGCCCGGTCAACAAATGTAAAATAAAATAAATAAATACGCCTAGACTGTAAATGGTTTGCAGAACTGACATCCTAGCATACCTCTCAACTGTACAGATTTTCGCAGAATGTCCAGAAAAATTCTACACCTTACCGATTCATAAAGGAGATAGCTCTACCAAACTCTCAGACTTTAAGCCCATTGCAATTCTATCACCTCTCTCTAAGATCTTAGAAAAATGCATACACAAACAAATCCTACACTACCTCATACAAGAGAACCTAATCACCCCCACTCAACATGGCTTTCATGCTGGACATAGCACCTCTACGGCTCTCATCTCCTTCATTAACACCATCTCACAAGCCAGAGACCAGAACAAACTAGTGTCTTGCCTCTTTATTGATCTCTCAAAGTCTTTTGACACAGTCTCTCACCCCCTCCTCTTAAACTCTCTGAATTCAACCTATCCACCGCTACTATTGCCTGGTTCTCTAGCTATCTCAACAACCGTTTCCAATCTGTTAAAAGGTTTTCTGCTATCTCTCCAGAACTTCCTATAAATATGGGGGTTCCCCAAGTTTCAGTAGTTGGCCCACTACTATTTAATGTTTTCACCAATCTGTTATTTACCTCCTTACCACTGTCATCACTTGTACAATACACTGATGACTCCACAGTCATCACCATAGCCGATACCCTTTCTGACATACACACAGCAACTCAGAACTCCTTTTTATCTATTAAAAACTGTCTCAACAAGAACCAGCTAATCCTAAACCCAAAGAAGACTAAACTTTTGATCTTCGTCCCGAAAACTATGAATCATCTTTAACCTTCAGTCTCCATCACTTCCCATAATAACAGACCTATCACTGTGGAAACTCACACCAAACTACTTGGGGTCATTATTGATGATCAGATGAAATTTGACTTGCATGTTCTCAGTAACATTAAGAAAACCCACCAAAAACTTGGCCTCCTCTACAGTAATAAAAACTTTTTATCCAGTAAAGCCAAAATAGCCCTATCCCATGCCTACGTACTCCCGACCCTTCTCTACAGCTCTCAGATCCTCACCAACTTACAAGCCACACTACTCTCTAAACTAGAGTCCACTTACAAGGTGACCAGATCTGCTGCTGAACACCCCTACCATTCTCATCAGCTTAGCCCTCAGGAAACTAAATTGGTTAGAGCTTCCCTACAACCTTCTCCTCTCTCAGCTTTAAATAATTCATTCTATACTGCACCTGCCCTCCTTCTGTCTCAGCATTATCTCTATCATCTCCCCCTATTCCCCACCTAGAACCTCTCAGAGCTCTGAACAACATCTTATTTCTATATACAAGCCAAAAATCAAAATAGGCAACAACCTTTACAGCTACTCCCCAGCTCAGAACTAGAATAAACGTCCGCTGGACATTTGAAATATGAAGCCTAAACACCAGTTTAGAAATGCTGTAAAGAAATACCTAAGCAATACATGGCTATGTCTGGGTAATCATTCCCCGACTGACTTTATTCCTCTCTGCCATTTTGCCTCCCACCTTTCTTCCATACCTATTTCACCCTACCTCCCTTCTTTTCCTCTATGTTTTTCTACATTACTCTTACTAGTTCTAGTTTTCAGTCTTGCACTTGCATGGTCACTATAGACTCCAATAGAATGTATTGAGTTATAATTAGTTCTACGAACTGCAGCTGTTCAGCTGAACTGATGACGAAGAGTGTAATTTCTCTATTTGATTCTCTATCTGATTTTTTACTCTGTGTTGTTCTAGGTGTACTTACTAATCATTTAGAATCTTAATTTCTATTATTTTAACATAGTTTATTGTTACTGCTGGCATGTACGCATCATGTTCATGCAGTTATGTAGTTATGTAGTAATGTTTGTGGAGCTTTTTCCCTGGGTCTCCACTGAAAAATGTCTCCGGCCCAGCTGGACTAGCCCAGTCAACAAATGTCAAGTAAATAAATAAATTAATTAATTATTTTTTTTGCCATATATTTTTAGTCTGTTTTTCATAAAATTGTGGTTTTCTGGCAAATTAGTAGCAAATCATTAAAGACTGAAGTTAGAAAATAATGACAGATGTTTGAGTTTCAGACTTCATACCCTTCAGAAAATTCATGCTAACGCAAAACCTGTTATTTTATCAACTTTGTAATTTTTTAAGAGCAATATTTAAAACTTATCCCTATTTTTGGGCCTTTGTCCCACTTTTATATATATGGCTTTGTCCAGATTTCTTGCACTAAGAGGTTGAGAGGTATGCATTCTAGTATTCACCTATGAACCTATGGTTAAACATGAAACTTTATTGACAGCAGAACATGGTATCCCTTTTGTTGTTCCTGCTTTTCCTATGATCTTTCATGGATCAGTTCAGCAAAACCCATTCATCGTATCTGTTGATTGCAAAACTTGTCCATGTGGTAGATGAAAAGGACTTTACAAAGTTCAGAGCTGTGCATGAACATTTGCTAGTGTTGCCATTTTTAATGAGATAATGTTTTCAATTTCACTGAGACATACTATTATTGATATTTGTTTAGCACTTTTTGATCTTTAGCTATTACAGCATATCTAAGCTCCGTAAGATAGCATAGCCTTATTCACTCTGACTTCTGTGACCCAGTTTGTCACACAGTTCCAGCAACAATTTTGTATTTCTTTCTCAGCTCCCATTTTCTGCTGAATAAATTCATTTTACATTAATATATCCTTAACCCATACCTCAGAACGTTCATGATTTTAGTTAGACTGTGTGCATCCTTAACTGGGAACGTTCTCAGCTTCTTCCAATTTTCTTTTACTTGCATCTGTTTTCCCCTTTTTCCTCACTACTTTCCTCAAGCTTTGACTCCTCATATATAAATATCTATGTATTTATGAATAATTCCAATATTTACACCATTTTGACAGGGACCCAAAATCATTTTTACTTTTATTCTATTTTTTTTTATGATATCTTCTTCTTCTTTTGGCTATTCTCGTTAAGGGTCACCATAGCGGATCATCTGTTTCCATTTCTTCCTGGCCTCTGCGTCTTGCTCTGTCACACCAACCACCAGCATGTCCTCTCTCACCACATCCATAAACCTTATCTTAGGCCTTCCTCTTTTCTTCTTACCTGGCATTTCCCAATATACCCAGCATCCCTCCTCAGCACATGTCCAAACCAATGTAATCTTGCCTTTCTGGCTTTGTCTCCAAACCTTCCAACCTGGGATGATCCTCGAATATACTTATTCCTGATCCTGTCCACCCTCATCACACCCAGTGCAAATCTTAACATCTTTAACTTTGCCACATCCAGCTCTAACGCCTGCCTTTTTGTCAGTGCCACTATCTCCAACCCATATAACATAGCTGGTCTCACTATCCTCTTGTAGACTTTCCCTTTCACTCTTACTAGTACTCGTCTGTCACAAATCACTCCTGACACTCTTCTCCACCCACTCCACCCTGCCTGTACTCTCTTCTTCACCTCTCTTCCACACTCACCGTTACTCTGAACTGTTGATCCCAAGTATTTAAACTCATCCACCTTCACCAACTCTACTCCCTGCATCCTCACCATTCCTCTATCCTCCCTCTCATTTACACACATATATTCTGTCTTAGTTCAGCTGACCTTCATTCCACTCCTCTCTAGAGCATATCTCCACCTCTTCAGGGTCTCTTCAACCTGTTCCCTACTCTCACTACATATCACAATGTCATCTGCAAACATCATAGTCCACGTGGACTCCTGTCTGATCTCATCTGTCAACCTGTCCATCACCAGTGCAAATAAGAAAGGGTTCAGAGCTTATCCTTGATGTAACCCCACCTCCACCTTAAACGCTTCTGTCACTCCCACTGCAGATCTCACCACTGTCACACTACCCTTGTCCATATCCTGTACCACTCTTACATACTTCTCTGCCACTCCCGACTTCCTCATACAATACCACAACTCCTCTCTAGGCACTCTGTCATATGCTTTCTCTAAGTCCAGAAAGACATAATGCAACTCCTTCTGACCTTTTCTGTACTTCTCCATCAACACTCTCAGAGCAAACATCGCATCTGTAGTGCTCTTTCCTGGCAGGAAACCATACTGCTGATTACTAATCATCACCTCCCTTCTTAATCTGGCTTCCATTACTCTTTCCCATAATTTAATGCTGTGACTGATCAGTTTTATCCCTCTGTAGTTACTACAGCTCTGATATGGTAAGTCAAAATAGATTTTTACAAATGTTGAACTGCATTATGCTTGTGCTGCGAGCTTTGGTATGTTCCCTTTTTGCTGTGTTTACTATTTTTGTTAATGATTTTGTTACTTACTTGTATTTTCTATTTCCTGTCAGCTATTATGACCTGTAGACTTTTGAATATCTGGCCTGATTGGACTCACCTCCCTATCCCCATGCTGTTGTCCCATTTTGTCCTGATATGGTCCTTAACTGAGCATGTCCCTGTTCTGCAGATAATAAATTATTTGGCTTCATTTTTGATCATGAGACCACCCATCCTGGAGATACAACAGGGATCTTTAACATGAAAATCACTGTATTCCAGATTGTAGTGCTTTAACCCCATAACGCCAAAGGGAGGGTATGAAATGGAAAGAATATTCATCTTTTGGCTTTTCCCAGTTAGGGGTTGCCACAGGGGATAACCTGTCTTCTCACAATTGGCAGTGGAGTTTTATGGTGTCAATTTGCCAGCCCGGTGCCCAACCTTCCACAGAAGGCACACACACACTCACACCTAGGGCCAGTTTAGAGTGTCCAATACAGCATGTCTTGGGGAAGTGGGAGGAAACTGGAGCACCCAGAGGGAACCCACACAACCACAGGGAGGACATGCAGACTCCACACAGAAGGCACCCCAGCTGAGGATCAAACCAGAGAACCTCTTGCTGGGAGGCGGCAATGCTAACCGCTGCACCACTGCGACTGCCCATGAAATGGAAAGAGTGTTAATGAACATATAATCATACAGTCAAGGCATGCTGCTGCGCTATTGTAAGGTGCTTGGCAGAAGTTCTAATCTCATAACCTCCAAATGGACTCCCCAGACTTTCTCTAGGTATGTTCGAGTGATCAGTTTAATGACATCCCTGCTTAGCCTTGGATCATCCTGAATCTCTAATAAAACCCAGTTTGCTTGCAGCATTTATGCTTGTTCTGCTGTGCACCAGTAGGCTCTTAGAAATGACTGCTCTATTTAAACTTTTTGAAACACGCATCATATATCCAGGAATATTGATGTACGGTGTTACATATTATATACACATTTTAAAGGGACAAATGTTATGTCTACAAAATGTGGATAAGTATGTAGTTTGAATTTGCATTTATATACCCATTTCTTCCATGGAGAGTTGATCCAGTCTATAGATAGCTTGTGTGTAAGTATGTGTTCAATAGTTATATAATATAAAAAATGAATGAATGCCAGCAATGGTGTTGGTGTGTGTGTGTGTGTGTGTGTGTGTGTGTGTGTGTGTGTGTGTGTGTGTGTGTGTGTGTGTGTGTGTGTGTGTTCAATATTTATATAATATAAAAAATGAATGAATGCCAGCAATGGTGTTGGTGTGTATGTTTGTGTGTGTGCGTGTGTGTGCGTGTGTGTGTGTGTGTGTGTGTGTGTGTGTGTGTGTGTGTGTGTGTGTGTGTGTGAAAATTTGTGATCACTCACCTGGTCATCCAGGCCAGTATTAAAGGTTGTGAGACAAATACTCTGCTTACTACATAAGGGACGCCTGTTCCAGAAATGGGGGGTATGTTGGTTTATGTGTCTGTCACGCCATCTGGCGCTGTTGATGCTTGCTTTGCCACTTGTTATATTTAGGTGAAGGAGTTCAAAGAGTGCTTGGTCATTCATATTACAGAAAACAAAGCAGACATTACCCTTAGGATTGTGGATGACCCTGAGTAGAAGGACAGAGCTATTAGTTTGTCAGAGTAATAAAGGTGACAATACCTAAGATCTTTTTTTTTTTTTTGGTGAAGAAATGTTGAGGTTTCTCAAGCTGGTTAGGTGCTTGGTGAAACACATGCTGAAAGTGCACTATATCCAATGATGGGTCTAATAAGGGGTGAATAAAGTGGCACTATTACTCCTTTGGACTTTGAGGAGATACCACAAAGGACAGGCTGTACAGGGTAGAAGAATTTTCTAACCACTACAGAGACGTAGTAGTCAAAAGACAATCTGTAAGTACCCAAGTCCCTAATGACTATGTCAAATTTAAGTGGAATGCTGTCTGTATGGTAAACCGTAGTGATGTTAGATTTAAAGGAAACTATGCTGTATTTCTTGGAGTTGAGGGTAAGCCAATGATTAATACATCTAGCATTTGTATCAGAATGGGATTTGATAATTGCACCCCATTTGCAATCATTAGTAAACTTGGTTAGCTATAATCCCTTGGTATTGGCTTTTATGTCACAGAAATGTGTACCAAAGAGGAGGGGACCCAGGACAGAACTTTGTGGGACACCATTAGTGACATTTTTCTGTCTAGAACAAACACCCTCAATCTTAAAGGTATGGGTTATATCAGATAGCCAGTTACCCATCCAGTGAACTATGTATAGATTAATGTTGAGTTAGGAGAATTTGTAAATAATCCCAGCAAGGGGAATAGTGTCAAAGGCCTTGACAAGGTCTAGATAAGCAGTATGGACTGCATGTTTTTCATTCATGGCCTCAGTACCTTTTTCAAAGAGCCCAGATAGGTTAAGCAGGCATGATCTGCCTTTTACAAAGCCAGACTGGTGTGTATCAATGGATATAATGTCATCTATATCATGGTTTACTAGCGGAGCTGTAGTAAGTGCAAAAGCCTTGCAAATAACACTAGTGCGACTAATACACCTGTAATTCCTAGGGTCAGAAAAAGACCAGCTTTAAACTGCCATTCTCCACTTCTCTGTGACATAACCAGTTGAGACAATCAGGCTGAAGCGTTATTGGAAGGGTTTTGCTGAGTTGACCGTTATACTTCCCAGCAGGTATCCAGAGATATTGCCAGGGCACAGAGAAGTACTGTTTGTAATTTTAAAGAGTGCAAAAAGCACTTGATCTAAATTGATCTCAGCTGGGGGAATGTGAAGGACAATGGGGGGGGGGGCACAAAGGGAAGAATGGTGCAACGGAGTTAAAAAATAATTTGCCCACAAGTAAAGGAGGGGGTGCTGAAAAGTTCTAAGCCCAACCAACTTTCAAAATTTTGAGCTTTATTTTTGCCTCTGTAGCTGAAAAGAGGGTTATTTCATCTTGTAAAGTGCCAATCTGCAGAATTGTAACACTATATTTTGACATAGTTTCAGATCATTGATTAAACCATGTCAGTGAAAAGTGTGGAATTTTCAAGTGTGGACCTCTGAGCCATAATGAAGTTCCTATTCCTGCAAAATAAAACTCCAAAGGAAATCCATGAATGTATGATGTAAACAAGAGTGACAAGTACCCTTCTTACTCAACTGTGAAGAAGGGTTGTGCAAACTTTCAGAGTGGAGATTTTGAGACCGAAGATGCAGCAAGGTCTGGGAGGCCTCAAACGGTGTCATCTCCTAAAATTGTTGACCATGTTCATGACCTGATTTTGTTAGATTGGCAAATATCAATTATAACAATTGCTGAGACACTACAGATATCCAGAAATGTGTTGGGTTTATAATCCATGAGCAGGTGGGTATGCAGAAGCTGTCAGACAAGTGAGTGCCCAGATGTTTGAATGCTGACAAGAAAAGATGCAGAGTGGACACCTCCAAGTTGACTTTCTTGCATTTTCATCAAGCTGGTGCCAACTTTTTCGGACAACTACTTACTGTTGATGAAACATAGTTATACCACTATGACCCTGAGACAAAACAACAGTCCATGCAATGGCGGCACTCAGGTTTACCAAGGCCAAAGAAGTTTAAGACCCAAACTTCAGCAGGAAAGGTCATGGCCACAGTGTTTTGGGATCAGGAAGGTGTTGTAATGACTGACTATCTTCCAAGGGGCCAAACATTTAATGCAGAATACTACTGTAACTTGCTGTGATTAAAGGAGGCATTGAAAGAAAAAGGGAGAGGGAAGCTGTGGAAAGAATTTCTCTTTTTGCAAGACAATGCACCTGTTCACAAGGCTGGCAAAACAATGGATGTTTTGACAAAACTGGGGTTTAAGTGCATATGACATCCACCCTACTCACCAGATCTTGCCCAGTCTATTTCCTGTTTCCAGACCTTAAACAGAGTTTGAAAGGGTGGCGATTTTCAGAGGTGACTGCAGCAGTGGAACAGTATTTAGTGACCAGACTTCAGACTTTTTTTTTTGGCAGAGTTACAGAAACTTCAGACACAATGTGCCAAGTGTGTTGAACTTTGGTAAGAATATGTTGAATAACTTGTAAGTTTCATGGCTCCACATCATTCCCTTCTTGGTCAGGCTTAGAACTTTTCAGCACCCCCTTGTATTGGTAATGTATTTGGGGTCAGAGAAGAAGGTACCATTAGAGATAAGTTCAGCACAATTTCTAATGTTCCTAATATAGCTGAAGAAAGCCTTTTGAATTATTTGCAATCCTAAGTTCATAGCTGGCCTTACATCTCCCATTGGTAAAATTGAGAAACTTATTTATCAGCTTTATATCCCTTTTATAATGATGAAATGGACATTTTTAGTGATAGCTAGACGTTTTTTCTTTTGTTATGGAGTTTGCTGATGTGGCAGTTCCACCATACAGGTTTAGCTCTAATTTATAAGCACTCATACATATTTACAAATATTATACATAAGAATTACATTCCAGACAATAAATCATACCCCCAAACTATACTAATTAAAAAAAATAGACAAACATTTGCTTTCAAATAGAGAATGGCTGAGCTTCATAGGTATATACTAAGCTAATGACCACCGGGGCTATTATAGGCCTAGCCATGCAGTCCAACCCAATTACGTTCCTATGTATCATGGGCATTTATAGGGGAGGATGTTAGTTAAGACATTTCTAGAAGTAAAGATAGAGAAGTATCCTAGCCAAGTTTCCTTTCATTCAATATAGATCCTACCTTATGTCTTATAAAAGAGCCATAGGTAGCTAAAACATCCAACAGAAAAGAAAAAAACTAATATAGTAAATAAATCATTACATTTAAATTATTATTCTTTTAATTTGCTTTCACAGAGGAAGACCTTGTAGAAAAAACTCCTTGCTCTATCAACTCACAGAGGACCTGTGTTTGTCGGGATGGAATGTTCTGTGAAAGCCCCAAACAAGGAGTTTGTCTGCGTTGTTCTCATCACACAGCCTGTGCACCTGGGTATGGCGTCAAACATAAAGGTACACTGAATCATTTAGGCTGTATTATAGTAGCATGTTAAACATGAATGAAGAATTATCAGTTTTACCTTTACAGCTTACAAGTATAAACACTGTGACATGCATCTACTTAATTGAGTATGCAGTGAGAATTGAATATATTCATAATCTATTCACCCAGCTCTTAAATTTCAGCTGCAGTAGCTTTATCATAGAATTACTGTAGCAAATACAGAGTGTAGTGCAGTCTGCTGCCAAGAAATAAGTACCCGTTGAAGCGGAGTCAGAACTGTGTCACATTTTTCCATCTGATGAGCGGTATGGTACCAAATGTACCTTGTTAGTCAGAGTACAGGGTAACTAAACCTAGCTTTACTCACATAAAATTGTTTTAAGTATAAAAAACAGACCATTTCTTTGTCAGCCATAAGATGATTTACACCTTACAAATATAACAAAACACACCACCTTCTTTATATCCCATGAAAACCAAAAGACCACATACATACATACATACATACATACATACATGCAAATGTTTCAAGCACGGGCATTAATGACCTTCTAGCTTGCCAATATGCCAAAACACTTGTTCCCATAATAAATGTCCAGGCTGTTCTTAAAAATATCTAAACTCGTACTTGCTTTAATGTAATTTGGTAGTCTGTTCCAAGCAATCAGCTACTCTGTCAGAGAACCAGTTAGTACACTTCTCATTCCTATAGAATCTTCTGCATAGGTTGTCTGACGATTCTGTAGTACTTTTTGATAGCCCCAAACATTCCCAGAGGTAGTTGTCCCTAAATGCCTTATATACCTGAATAAGATCTCTTCTTAAATATCTGTAAGAGACACTGTACAAGTTCAGATATTTTAGTCTTTCAAAATAACTTATATTTTCACATCCATGGATGCCCTTAGTATATTTCTGCTGTACTATTTCCAGTTTATTCATGCTTGTTTTCCTATAGGGTTTCCATATTGTTATTCCATACTCAAGTTTGGGTCTAATGTAAGTAACAAACAATGACTTCATTATGTTTGATTTCCTAGACTTTATAAATCTTTTTATACAACCTGTAGTTCTATAACTATCATTAGCCAATTGGTTGATATGATTAAAAAAACTCATAGCTGAATCTACCCATATACCCAGGTCCTTAAATGAGTCTACAGTTTCAATCACTGTGTTCTGTTTAAATATTCACCTTTCAGTTTATGTCTCCTAAATCTCATATGCTTAGTTTTTGATGTATTTATCAACATATTATCCTCCTGTGCCCAAATGGTCAATTTAGTCAAATTATTTTGCAGACATGCCTTATCTGTAACACTTGTAATCAGTTTACCCAATTTCAGGTCGTCAGCATATAGACTGTAGAACCTCAGATAAAAAAGTAAGGTCTGAAAGATACAATCTAAATAAGTAAGGGCCTAGTACAGAGCCCTGTGGGACACCTTGACTATAACCAAGGATTTCACCTGTCCAGTTGGTGTGTGATACTTGCCATGTCCTATTTGTAAGCCATGCAGCTATCCATCTTATCAAAAGCACATCAATACCTAGACCACCAAATTTGAAAAAAAAATAAAATAAACTTGCAGGACATAATATCTAGAAATACAAACCTTAATCAGTAAACTATTTTTTCCTGATTGTACAGCAGAGCGTTTTTTTCATTGCATTGCTGATATTCTGTTCAGCTCTATATGCTGAAAAACATGACACCAGGGAACCTTGGTCACAATGCTGATAAGCTTAAAAACTTTCTGAATGCACGCACGCTCCACCATTTTCTACCATGAATGTAGGCACATGGAGTCCTGTATGTTACCCTTTCAAATAGTTTGTATTCATATTTTGTTGTGTTTATCACATAAAGTGCAGTGGTGGGGGGGGTGGTCTTTGTCAAGTATACTCTACATGGTGGACTATGGCTACACAATGACGTTAAGAAGGCTGCATACAACATTTTACATCGCTATGTACTTTTGTCAATGAAACACATAAGGCGTTGGCATGCCATTCTACAGTGTACTCACCCTACTCCGTGATACACAGTATTCATGAATAACATCCAAAAATCATGTTACCATGCTGAAATAATAAAGCCCTTTGTGTTCAGCCATTCCATAAACGGACTTCAGAAAAGCTGAAGTTCACAATACAAGTAAGTCTTGTATCCAGATTTAATCTGAGTACATATAAGATCTACAAAATCACTACAGACTTGAAAAAAAATAGTGAAAAACTTCAAGAGCTCCAGATCTATGATGTACAAGAGGCAGTCACCATAGCAGATCACAAAAATGAAGCCTAAACTGCTATAAACATGGGCAGTCAAATAATCTGTACAGCATGTACACTAATCAGAAATAAATGTTTGTCCGTCTAACCTATTTATCCTTTGCTTTGATGTTTGGGATATTTTGCAGGCACTGAGGTTTGTCTTTATTGGCCTGAATATACTTAAAAAGAGTTTAAAAGTAAAAGGTGATGGGCATTCAGAAGCCATGTAACTGAGACACTGGTATGTCCTTAGGGGGTTATAATATATCCCATGGGCTTCCACTACAGGAGGTTTAAGGTATTACACAGTGAAGACTCTTACCTGGCTGAGACTTTTTTTTGCAGTTTTTTACTGAATGGTTTGTCTGTGTACCTTTTCTGTCATTTGTTTAAATAAATTTGCTACGTTTGTAGTATCTTACATTGTTTTACCAGTAATCAGGCAAAGAGCGTGAAAGGAGAGCACACACTGACAAACTCATTGATCCTGGACTTATATAAACTGCCATATCTGTACATTACAGCAACTGATGGAAAAGGAGAAAACGTCCTTCAACATAAATGTTGTTGCCTCAGTTCTGTGGTATAGAGGGATAACGCAGTGAGTATGTCTCAGATGAACCATGTGGCATTGGTGATATGAGAAGATAAAGATCTGGGGAGGGAAGAATGGAGTGATCTCCAGATTCTGCCTGGGGGAGGACAGAGACCTAATCTACTGCGCTGTGGATGTGTACAGTAGAGTGAGGGGTGTAACATGCAGGACTATGGTGATACTGAAATGCACATAGAAAATAGATATTGGCATGTGTGTGTGATGCATGCATCATCTTTGTAGGGTAACAACTGCTATGGGCATCACAGGCACAATTGGCAGTGGGTATTTATACAATAAAACTGAATGTGTGTGTGTGTGTGTGTGTGTGTGTGTGTGTGTGTGTGTGTGTGTGTGTGTGTGTGTGTGTGTGTGTGTGTATGTACACACACACACACACACACACACACACACACACACACACACACACACACACACACACATATATATATATATATATATATATATATATATATATATATATATATATATATATAACAAAGCAAAAACACCACCAAACGATTCTCCAGAAAATATGCACAAAACCCAACGAGATAGTAATGGATGGAAAGCAGGTCCATAAACAAATTCAATAATAAAGATAAATCCAAAGGAATTCCAGTAGCACAAGGTAATAAAATTCTATGGTTTATTGAAAAAACGTGAGCGCTTTTGCGGATTACAATTCCGCTTCTTCAGACGTAATATATTCATTGCAGCCATATTCTTTTATACTAAAGCTACTCAATAGCATACTAAATTAGATAATTAGTTAATTAATCACATGACTACTATTCAAATCATTCAGCTACAATGTGTGCAAAGGATATATACACCAACTGATTACAATAAATGTTCCTATAGAATAATATGACCACACTACATAAATAAAACCATAAATTATATAGATAATAATAATAATAAATGCAACTACTAAAGCTATATCACAATATTATATAAAATTCAAAGAAAACATCAATATATATCAAAGACTAATATGATATAGTTATAAAAAACATATTTAAAAGAAAATTCATCTGAGGGCTCTAGCTTTTAATACTGGCTTCAGAGGAACGCTATCATTGAGTCCTCTGCCTCTATGCACTGCTAACCTCAGAATCCATTTAATTTCTGCCTGCTCAGTATCATTTACTATATCACCTAATCTAATATTAGGGGGTTGAACGTGCAATGCTTGAAAATAAAAAATGTGGTCTGCACCCATTTGAAGTGTGTGTTTAGCTATGGCACTATAGTCTTGGTGCCTCATGAGGCAATACATATGGTCTCTTATTATTTCCTTCAAAGACCTATTCATTTTCCCTACATAGAATTTATAACATAGAGAGCAATGGGCAATGTATACTACATTCCTGGTATTACATGTACTATTATTCCTAAGTTCCCAAAGGCGACCTGTGTCAGGATGCTTAAAGAAACGCGACTCATCTATAAAATTACATTGTACACAATTGCCACATTTCTTAGTACCCATATACATATTAGTACTATCTGATGCTCCTAATCTATTTGTGTCACGATAACATAAATGCTGTTTCAGACTTTTCATATTTTTATAAGTAAAAGTAGGAAAATTCCCTACTAGTTCTTTTGTTCTCTCATCCTCTACAAGGATGTTCCAATTATCAGCTATCACTCCTTTTATCATATCAATGTTGTTACAATAAGGGAGTATTATAGATTCCTTCCTTTCAGAGACATCAAAACGTTTTTTTAGTTTTATATCTCCAGAGGAATAATAGGGTCTAGCTCTAGTTGCCCTTAATTTACTCACTTGAGTATATGTATTGTCTATTTCTTGTTCATTGTATCCCCTGGATAGAAGTCCTACCTTGAGTCTACTTAGTTCCATGCTTAAAGAAGCATCATTGCAGCAAAGTCTGGATGTTCTCATGGCTTGTCCCTTTACGATGTTACCAAATACCGTAGGATTATGCATGCTATTTCTAGGAAGATAAGCAGCTCTATAACAGGCTTTCCTGTAAACTCTAGTTTTGAGAACGTTGCTCTCATAATAGATTGTAACATCTAAATAATTAATTATGTCACTGGAATATACAATGGTAAACTTAAGGAACATATTCATAGTGTTCACATAATCAAAAAATAACATAAGTGTTTCTGGTGTGCCTTTCCAAACAAAGAAAAGGTCATCCACAAAACGCCTATATAAAACACTCTAGGCTCTGTTGGTATAATACGTCTCTCCCTTGCCACCATCACTAAGTTGGCGTATGTGTTTGCGCAGCTGGTGCCCATTGCTACTCCCTTTCTTTGTTTGTAGCACTGATTACCAAAAAGAAACACATTGTTACCTAATACCGACTCAGGTAGCAGGGTAATAAAATCTATCCTTCCTGCTTGCATCGGGTTCTCTTCCAACAAAAGTTCCTTAACCATGTTTATCCCTTCTTCATTAGGTATACAGGTAAGGAATGACCCTACGTCCATTGTTACTAATATGAGTTCTTCAAAATTACTCAAATCCTTAGTAAAGGTATATAGCTCTTTTAAAAAATGCTCAGTATCCCTCAAAACATAGGAATATTTTTGGAGTACATTTTTTAACTCATGATCAAGATAAATAGAAATAGGCTCAGTGAGCCACCCAGCACCTGACACTATGGGCCTAAACATTGGGAACGTGGGATTTTTATGAATTTTTGGTAGTCCATGTAAATTTGGTACTACTGGATGTTCAACAAAGAAAAAGCTAAACAGTTCATCTGTTAATAATCCCAGAGCCTTACACTCATTTAGCATATTATAAGCATTTCTATGAATATCATGTATTACACTCATAGGTACAGCCTCATATGCTTCACTTTTGAGCATATCTAACATAGTTTTAGTATAATATTCCATATCCATCACATTGATAGGACCTCCTTTGTCGGCAGGTCGTATCACTATGCCATCGTTGGCTTTGAGATTACGCAGTGCTAATAATTCATTACTAGTCAAATTCCTTTCATTATTTACATTCAACAATTCTGATTGATTATAGAGAGTATTTTCAACTGCCCTAAGAAACACTTCAAGGTTAGGTGGTAAATGTGGCACATATAAACTTTTCCGCTTAAAAAAAACAGATATTAGATGATAAGCATTGATTGTGCATTAGTTTCAGAGCTACATTGCGTGTAAACATTCTAATTGCTAAGATAGTATCACTAACGTCCAAATTACAAGTTAGTATAAAACTTATGCGTTTATTCAATAGTCTAATTTCATCATTAGTTAGTATGTAATTAGAAATGTTCCACACTAAGTCACCAGATTCCACATTTTCTTGAGTGTGTGTGACTGTTGAAAGCTGGGAGATTCCTTCCATTTCTGACCCCTCTGGCCATCGTGATCTAATGACCTCTTTCTTCCTGTTCTTATGGGTAAGGGGACAGCCGGAAAATTTTGTTGCTGAACTTTATGTAAGTGAATTTTCCACCTAACATCATTGTTGGGACGAAATATATCATCATTCACTTCTGTCCGCGGAATATCAGAAATGGATTCAGCCGGTGTAGAATAAACTGAGATGGGTGGAGGTGGGGAAAGCAATTCGATATTATTCGACCGTTTCTCAGTTGCAATATCTCCATTGCTGGCTCGACTTTCTGTGCTTACTATCTCTTCAGATCCATTAGGCACTTCCTGTTGACAAACCGGATGTCTCTCTCGATTAACATTCTGTTGAGTAACATCTCCACGTAACTTTCTTGCAGTTTGATCAACTGAATTAGTATTCGCATTGACAGTATGCGCAGAAACAGTCACATTTACTTTGGGTCAAGTAAATATATTATGCTTCTTGAAATCCTCAATGTCCCTGTTTAGTTTTTTCTTTTTGTGGTTTAACAAGTTATTTTCATACTGCTGTATTTTATCAGTGAGTTGGTACATAAATAACTCAATAGAATCAACACTATACATATCACGCAGCTGGGTTTGTTGATTAACTATGGCAGTTCTTAGATCAAATTCTAGAGGTTGAAAAAAGTCTAGTAGGAGCTGTAAGTAAGCCTTACTAGCATCTAAGTTGATTTGCTGCTATCGCACCAACAATTCAGGATAAGTATTGCCATATGTAGGCATATTTAGAATTCTCAGCCCTCGCGGTACAACATTACAACTCAGACAGGCATCCAAATGATACCTCTGACATTGCAAATGTTTAAACTTGTATAAGTTGTTCTCAATATCTCTTTTTAAATTACGTATAGCTGGCTCATTCATTATATTTGAAACAGTACCTTTGTTATCTTTCAAAGCATCAGCTCGCAAAAGTGGGCTAGCGCTTCTGTTAGAAGTGCTCTCAGTCTATCATGTAAACCAGTATCTTGATCGACTGCTCCGGCTCCCATCAAAGCTTCCTCCATATCATACACAGCACCAAAATGTATAACAAAGCAAAAACACCACCAAACGATTCTCCAGAAGATATGCACAAACCCCAACAAGATAGTAATGGATGGAAAGCAGGTCCATAAACAAATTCAATAATGAAGATAAATCCAAAGGAATTCCAGTAGCACAAGGTAATAAAATTCCACAGTTTGTTGAAAAAATGTGAGCGCTTTTGCGGATTACAATTCCGCTTCTTCAGATGTAATATATTCATTGCAGCCAAATTCTTTTATACTAAAGCTACTCAATAGCATACTAAATTAGATAATTAGTTAATCACATGACCACTATTCAAATCATTCAGCTACAATGTGTGCAAAGGATATATACACCAACTGGCTACAATAAATGCTCCTATAGAATAAATATGACTACACTACATAAATAAAACCATAAATTATATAGATAATAATAATAAATGCAACTACTAAAGCTATATCACAATATTATATAAAATTCAAAGAAAACATCAATATATATCAAAGACTAATATGATATAGTTATAAAAAACATATTTAAAAGAAAATTCATCTGAGGGCTCTAGCTTTTAATACTGGCTTCAGAGGAACGATATATATATATATATATATATATATATATATATATATAGAGAGAGAGAGAGAGAGAGAGCGAGCATATATATACACACACACACACACACACACACACACACACACACATATATATATATATATATATATATATATATATATATAGATACACTTCATAATCTCGAATTACTGAAATCCCGAATTTCAGTAACCCGAGACCATGAAGCCGAAAACCAGAATGCCGAAAGTGCATAAGAGCGAATTTGAATATCTCAAATCCGCACTTATGCATTTCCAGTACATCGTGTATAGTATTATGGTGCCTGAGATTGCAGGTGAGTGAGTGTTTGTGTGTGTTTTTATACATTGTATGTGTGGGTAAGGGTAGGGAGGTGTGTGAGTGTAAGTGTTGGATTTGTTGGTGTTTGTGTATGTGTGATGTATATTTGTGTGCGAGTAAGTGGAAGATGGCGTGGTGTGAGTTTTTTTTTTTTTTTTTATGTGCAACCTCGGAGTTGGTATATATAAGTAGGGGTGTGGGAGGTGCAGCCCCCCACATGTGGGGTGCAGGGGGGCTTGCCCTCCTGCTTATATGTAGTGTAGGGTTGTGTGATTTGTGTGCTGTGGGTGGAATGGTGTGTGTGTTATGTGGTGTATGGTGTATGTATGTTCGTGACTGTGTGATTCGTGATTGTGGATTTCAGTATTGTGAATGGTTTGACTTTATAGTCTCAGGTTACTGAAATTCAGGATTTCAGTAATTCGAGATTATGAAGTGAAACCATATATCCATATATATACACACACACACACACACACACACACACACACACACACACACGCACACACGCACACACGCGCACACGCGCACACGCGCACACACGCACACACGCACACACGCACACAGGTCTATATTATATTTTATTTATTTATTTATTTCCAGTTTGATAACCAGGGAGGTCCACTGGGCCCAAAAGTCCCATTTTAGGTGGAGGCCCTGGGAGAAAAGCTCCATAATAAAAACAATTACAGAAATTAAAATATTAGGAAAAGTTGATTTCAGCGAACGCTCACTTGAGCGAAAATGCTGGAAATCGAACTTCTTATTGTGGGGGGGCTTTGCCCCCAATACCCCCTGATAACTATATATTCTAACTCCAAGATCGCACTACAGTGAGGAAAGGACAAATAACACACTCCTCACTGTACCACGACCCCACAAACACCCTTTCGATTTCCAGTGTTTTCGCTCATGTGAGCGTTCGCTGAAATCAACTTTCGATAATATAATAGGGAACCACACACACACACACACACACACACACACACACACATATATATATATATATATATATATATATATATATATATATATATGTATATATATATATATATATGTAAACAGAGAGGTGTGTGTGTGTGTGTGTGTGTGTGTGTGTGTGTGTGTGTGTGTGTGTGTGTGTGTGTGTGTGTGTGCGGGCGTGTTAAAAATAAGCAGCATTTACGTGCACTATTAAAACTTATATTACAATAAACTGGTTAGATAGGCCCAAAACATCCTGGAAGGAGTTCAAGTCTATATCTATCAAATATGTGTTAGCAAGTAAACTGAAGACAACAAGCAAAAAGAAAATAAGCTACTTCCAAAAATACTGGAATAACCTTATAGAAGTTCTTAAATAATAACGCTCCTCGCTCTAACTCTTCTACTTCTCCTTACTCCTCTGGCCGCGTCCCTATTTCCCTCTTATTTAATATCCCCACTTTGGTGGGAGGACTAACTCTCTAGCCTAAATATTTTTCGATTTTAAGTCCCCAACTCCACTCTAACCCCTGAAAAATCAAAACAGAATCCCTGTTACCATGCTCCTATACCCTAGTACTAGTAGAAAGAACTATCTTCATGCTAATACCTCCTTACTTAGTGACAGCCAAATGTACATAATGTAGATAGGTAAAGCAAATCGGTATTGGGTTTACAATCTTATACTCTTGCATATGATTACTCAATATTTCACTTGTCAAGACTCCCTTTCACTCTTCTATGTTAAATTCTAAAACACTTGCGCATGGGAGGTCAATTGTTTCCTTGTAATTTTGTGTTGAACCTATATGTTATTAACCAAGTATTTACTAACTATATCCACCTTCTCTATGTCGATCCTATATGCTTTTGTTGTATGACCTGTATTTGTATTTGTATATTAATAAAATGCAATAAAAATTAGATTGCAAAAAAAATAAATAAATAAGCAGCCTGGAAGTACTGAATGTTCTGATGGTAAAGAATATGTTGTATCCTGCACTGCCCTCTTGTGGTTCAAAGGCAAATAACTTCAGTTTGTCTAAAATTTTCACTGCATTTCATTTCAACATCACTTGTCCCTTTGTATACCTCTTCTGTCTTTGTACCACACATCTGGTGGTTCACCTATAGGCACAATACCCAACACCATCATTGTTTATATATTTACTTTTTAACCACATAACAACCATTAAGCATAAGACAGTCTGAGAACACTGATCTGTTTAAATGACTCACTCTGACTCTTATTGTATGCAAGCAGAGCATCAGCAAATCAAACCCACATGTCACCTCCTCATAGCTTTACGTTGATGTGGCATTCACATAGTGATTAATGCCTTTACCTCACAGATACAAGGAACAGGGTTTTTTTTTCTCTTCTAATAGTCTGCAGGCTAATAACCCAGTGTTTACCTATAAAGATAGTTCTAAAGCATTTTTGTTATAATATATTCACTTTTACTACATTATAAATATAGTAATTTCACAATGAACAATGAGCAATTCAGACCAGAAAAGCTGGATGTTAACTGCACCCCACAAGTGTGCTAAAATGCTCCATTATGGTGCTGAAAAAATGCATATGACCTTTTTATTTTTGTAATGAAGATCCAGTGAATCATTCTATCAATACAAAAATAAAAAGGTCATATGCATTTTTTCTGTGTCATAATGGAGAATTTTAGCACACTTATGGGGTGTAGTTAAAATTCAGCTTTTCGAGTCTGAATTGTTCATTATTTATTGGGAAATTACTATGGGCTGGATTCACGATGGCTTGCACGGAGTCTAAGAGTAGAGTAAGACTCCATGCAGCCTTCATGTCCGACGAGCAATCCAGGAACAGCCTGCAGGGGTGTGCAAGAGAGCTCCTAACACATCTTACACAGGCAGGGCCAGGACATGCAAATTACCTCAACTGCAGCTGAAAGGCATGCAAATGAGGTAGATTTTAGATTCAGGATACCCAAACCTGTCCGAGTAAAAGTAGTGTTATCTGCAGAAATGTACTCAGTTGACAACTGAGTACCATTCTGCAAATAGCAAAACGGAGCCATGACAGCTCAAAATAAAGGTTGCATCCAGTAGAGGAAGCATGCCAATGGCCAAATATATGGCCATTGGCAATGTTTCCTGATGCAAAATGAAAAAAAAAATAATTAATTTTTTTTTTCCGATTTCCATGTTTAAGTTTAGCGCAGCACTGCACTAAAGGGCTGTGCTCTAAAAACCAGAAAACTAATAATAAAAATCCACAAATGTGGATTTTATGTGAATTTGTAATGTACAATGCAAGGCAATGGCAGGCTGAAGACAACATAGCTACCGAGTAGGGGTTGCTAAGGGGGGAACCCAGTCTAAGAGATGTAACCAAGCATTAGTAGGCAATCCTATGCAAATGAGGGTAAGGATAGTGAATCCCAAGTCTACATAGCAAATGACCACAGTCAGTGGAGTGTAAGACTAGGACAAGGGGAGTAACAGAGTAGGATATAGGTGACATCATGAGGGGGTATGTATGAAAGAAGCTAATCTCATTGGAGCAGAGTGGCATGTGTTAGCTGTCAGTTGCTCATCACTGGAAGAGGTGTGTCAGTAGGTATCCTAGCTAAAGTCAAGAAATAGAAGGTGCACACTGTGTCCACCCCCCTGAGGGAATGGAAAGGGAAAAGGAAGCACAACAAACAGTAGGAAGTTAACCAGGGAGAGTCAGCAGAGCTAGCAGGTGGAAGTAATCAGAATCAGGCAATCACACAGGCAGTGCACAAACCCAGCCCAGCACTTAAAACTCTGAAAACAACAGCCCATTATGTTTCTGTCAAGAGACACTGGAGTTAACTAAGTGAAGTGAAAACTTAAAAAGCTTAACTGACAAAAAAAATGTTAGTGGCTGCAGTTGCAAGCAGTGTCTACTGTTATTAATCTCAGTATTCATTGTGTAATACCCCACCTCTATACATGATGGCAATACTTTCTAGAGGGAGTGAGACTGACACAGCTAACATACATTGCACAATCATGAACTTGCATAGAACATATTTAAGAGCTATGGTGTCTGCCCCACTCAGATATGCTAGTGTTTGTAGTGCCCTGATACTGTGTGTGGTTTGTAAAGTGCCTCTGTAACGTTATTGTTTGCTAGAATGACTGCTTCTCTTATCACTGTCATGTAATGCAGTTCCACAACACTGGCTGTTAAGGATTCACAGCACAGGCTTTGTCTAATGGCCTTTCTATTATTCCTTTACATTCCTTCATTGTAAGGAATGATATATTTATTACAGCATCAAATTATTTTATGTTTGCTGTGGCTTAGTAATAATGTATGCAGTCTAGTGTGTCCAAGGTCTGGGTTTCGAGACTGACAGGGGTGTTTTATTTTGCAGATGAGCAGACTACAAGCCTTTTAGCTACAGGTAAAACGTTGAATAAATCAACTATGGTAGTGGAACTCAGTCAGCAACATTCTGAAAGGTTACACTGGGCATGCTCACACACATAGGCCATGTCAGAGTATAGCAATTGTCCATACCTATCAGGCAGTTACAGGTGTCAACCCAGGAACCACACACTATCCAGCAATTTGGCCTGTGCACACAGGTATATGACAATAGACACATATACAATATAGTTGATCCCTGTCATAATCACATCTTTGCTGCAGATACCTAAGTTGTTCATAGAAAGTGGGGAAACAAAGACGATAAACACCTGCAAAGGGTATCATCAATATACAGGTGTGAATCTTGAACATTATCATAGGTGCAGAGTCTGATCCTAGGCTATCTGCCCTAGGGCATGTACACACCTAGACAGAGTGTGTCTGGCATGTGCAACATGTCCAATTTGAATACTGTGCATGTGAAAAGTAGGTCACACAAGATAGCCCATATATGTACAGTCCATTGTGCATCTGTGTAGCAATGACACAGAAGATATCCCATGGCCAAACATACAATCACCCATATACCTGTCCAGTTGACTCACACAGAGCTATTGGACACCTTCCAACACACATGGCTCATTCCTGCAATTACTACAGACATTACTATGACCAGTTCGAAGATATCTGCAACCTACAAATGTGGCAGGTGAAAAGGAAACACCCAGTAAAGCACATAGTGCGCCGTGTTAATTCCTGTCTCTGTAGTATCATAACATAGGTAGGGGTTTGAAACCTACAAATGCTGACTGTGTGTGTGTGTGTCACATCCTTTGAGAGGAGTAGACTGTAGACACAATGAAGGAGCTACATTCTTCTTTGGAAAGTCTGGTGATGTCAGCATCCTACAAGTATAGCAGGTGTAGACAAATTCCCAGTAATGCATATAGCATGCCATGTTAATGCCTGGCTCTGTAGTATTATACCATATGTAGATAGGGGTTTGAATCCTGTAAGCGCTGACTGTATGTGTGTTGGGGGGGGATGTGTGTATGTGTGTGCAATTCTGTTTGAAAGGAGTGGCCTTTTTGAAGACTGGGAAAACACACTAAAGATGTATATTCCTCTTTGGAAAGACTGATGAAGTCACCACCCTAGAAATACAGACGGAGAAGGGAAGCCACCCAATAAAGCAGATAGCATGCTGTGCTAATGCGTCTCTCTCTCTCTAGTGTCATAACATACCTTAGGTAGGGGTTTGAATCCTGTAAGTGCTGACTCTGTATGTCATTCTTGGACAATGTGGTGTGGGTTTTGCTTTCACTATGTTATGACATATTATGATTACAGCAGTAAGTGCATTGCACACATCAGGTATCTGCGTGGCAAATATATATGTGTACATGTTCCCTTAATCAGTACATAGGTGTGAAGCCTGCATACTACATGAATACATTTGTTGCCATTGACGGGTTGTGCCGCTGTATCTCAGATCGTAGGTCACATATGTATGTATGTGACAGGGCCATCGACTGTCGTGATCCGTGGCCGGGATCATCTGTGCCACACACATCCATGACAGTTACTTAACAGTAGTGTGAGTGAGGGTATATGCCTGGGGTATATATCAGACATGTTCATACACAGCAATGACTGACAATAATAGTCTTTATATGTGTACAACCGCCTTGTGGATATGCATCCAGGCCTCTAATGTCTCATGTGACACACCTTGGGACTCCACAATACCTATGGATATGTGGATACCAAGGGACACATGACATAACATTAGGCTGTATGTACACTTTGGTACCCAACATACATGTTGAGGGCTACCACCTATGTGGTACTGATGGGATAGTAAGTATAGTACATGTGGATGACTATGCCATAGTCGGCTTACTGCTATACAGCATGTATCAGATGACAGGCATCTGTCTGTATGATACCCTTGTGTAGGATATGTGTCCCTACAGTGCCCTGGTTGGTGTGGTGCGCACGTCCGCACAAACACATTGCACTGGATAAAGCGCTGCTAAACTTAGGGCAACCCTATTTAGCTGGGTAAAGCACTGCTTAAATCTGGAGCCTTTAAAATATATATTTTCTTCAATAATAAATTGGCCATTTCACTGCTTTTTATAATATTTTAATCATATATGTCAGGTATTATTTCATATACTGATTTGGAACATAAAAAAAAATAAAAAGGGTAGCGGTGGAACTCAAACCATGAATGCCTACTCTTTGGGCTAACGCTCTACCATTACACTATTGTTACTTGGCTGAACTGGAATAATTAGTTCTTATATGCTATTTGCTGTCACAATTGCTAACTGTGGTTAGGCAATGGGCACACCCGCACACACACGTGCAAATATGGGCAGACATACCTCTCAACTGTACAGATTTTCGCAGAATGTCCAAATTTTTGCCTTATATTTTTGGTCCATTTTTCATAAAATTGTGGCTTTCTGGCAAATTATTAAAGATTGAAGTTAGAAAATAATGACAGACATTTGAGTTTTAGACTTCATATCATACAGAACATGCATACTAATGCAAAACCTGTTATTCTATCAACTTTCTAATTTGTAAAAGCAATATTTAAAACATGTCCCTATTTGTACCAGTTTTTAATGGCTTTGTCCAGATTTCTTAAGAGGTTGAGAGGTATGCGGGCAGCTATATCATGGATTAAAAAAAAAAATTAATATTTTACGTTTTATAACTTTGATTGAGGTTTCCAGTGTCAGGGAGTGTGCTGTTGGGTGCAAGTACATTTGAGCGACCTCCCTCTTGTGTGCTAACATTGTGCTTTGTAAAAACTTGCAGGAGCATGAACATTTAGACTGCTCAGCAGTCGGACACGCCCCTGCTTTCATACTCAGTCTATGTAAGAGTTACTGATGAGTCAGAGTGCCCTCATGAATATTCATGGATCGCTGATGTCATACTGTTCAACTGCAGCCTCCGAGTAAGACTTATTAAGTCTTACACGGAGGATTTGTGAATCCTGCCCTATATTTATGATGTAGTAAAAGTGAATACATTATAACAAAAAATGCTTCAGAATTATGTTCAAAGGTAAATACTGGGCTATTAGCCTGCAGACTATTACAAGAGGCAAGAATCAAACCCTGCACCTTGTATCTGTGACGTAAAGGCATTAATCATTATGCCAACCCCACAGCAATTTAAGGCTCTGAGGAGATGACATGTTTCATGCATCAGATGTGGGTTTGATTTGCTGAAGCTTTGTTTGCATAGTGTAAGAGTCTGAGTGAGTCAAACAGATCAGTCTTCTCAGGTTGTATTCAAAACAGACTGTCTTATGCTTAATGGTTCTTATGTGGTTAAAAAGTAAATAAATAAACAATGATGCTGTTGGGTATTGTGCCTATAGTTGCACCACCAGATGTGTGGTACAAAGACAGATGAGAGGTATACAAAGGGGCAAGTGATGTTGAAATGAAATGCAGTGAAAATTTTAGACTAACTGAAGTTATTTGCCTTTGAACCACAAGAGGGCAGTGCAGGATGCAACATGTTCTTTAAATACCATCAGAACATTCTGTACTCCCATGCTGCTTATTTTTAACACACACACACACACACACATATATATATATATATATATATATATATATATATATATATATATATATATATATATATATATACAGAGAGAGAGAGACAGACAGAGAAAGATACATATAGAGATATATATAGCTCTCTCTCTCTCTTTCTCTCTGTATGTGTATATCTATATATATATATATATATATATATATATATATATATATATATATATATATATATATATATATATATATATATATATATATATATATATATATATATTCTGTATGTGTATATCTATATATATATATATATATATATATATATATATATATGTATATATATATATATATATATATATATATATATATATATATACACACACACACACACACACACACACACACACACACACACACACACACATTCACTCAGTTTTATTGTATAAATAACCACTGCCAACAGTGCCTGTGATGCCCAAAGTGGCTGTTACCCTACAAAGATGAATGCATGCATCATAGACACATGCCAATATCTATTATCTATGTCCATTCCAGTATCACCCTGGCCCATAGTCCTGCATGTTACACCCCTTGCTCTGCTGTAGAGCTCTGCAGTGCCGTAGAACAGATCACTGTCCTCCCCTGGGCAGAATCTGGTGATCACTCCATTCCTTCCTTCCCAGATCTTTATCTTATCATATCATACCAATGCCACGTGGTTCATTTGAGACATACTCACTGTGTTATCCCTCTATACCACAGAACTGAGGCAACAACATTTATGTTGAAGGAGGTTTTTTCTCCTTTTCCATCAGTTACTATAATGTATGGCAGTTTATATGAGTCCAGGATCAATGAGTTTGTCAGTGTGTGCTCTCCTTTCACTGTCTTTGCCTGATTACTGGTAAAACAATGTAAGATACTATAAATGTAGCAACTTTATTTAGAGAGTGTTTTATTCTATAATAGCATCACAGTTTAGCAGCATTGTCTGCTATGTTTTCAGTATATGATGCATGGCAATATCCTACAACAACATTATTTCTCATTTGCAATGAAAATTCATGTGCCTAAATGATAGCATAGCCTGAATTACATTAATTATATTATACAATAATATTACTGGATAAAGCAAAGGAAACACCAGTATTGATAATAACATTTACATTTTACATTCGCAACAGTGTGCTGTCTTTATGGTAATTTTGTTAAAACAAAAACTATGATTGGGAATAGTGACATTCTCTCAGCGATAACTATTGCATGGGAATAAGTTCCAGCTGAAATACAATTTAATGATTTATTTAAAAGAATCACTGTAATTCACTAATCTCAAATGTAAATTGGCAGCATTATGCACCCACAAAAATGTAGTCAAACCTAATATAATATAATCACTAAACATTGTCTAAAATACAAAATATTTTAAAAATATCATAGTAACAGAATAAAACCTTTGCCTTTTGCTTCCTTTTGTATATAATATGCTAAAGAGTGTGTTATTTTTTGCCCCATGCCTGCCAAATATCAAGTCTCTAAGGGACTGTCATCCATGCAGCTATGACAGTCATTTGTGCTCTCTTCAGTATCATAACAATGAGAGCATATTTTATTTTATAAACCAAACTCCTGCTCTCAGAGGTGATGTGAGAACTTGCATCACTGCGAGGGCTGCCTATGCCCTCTCAGTTTGCCCATGTATGTTCTCCCTCAAGCACCAACATGGAATAACATCACCAGCTTGGGTAATCATGTCCACACCATCTTAATCTAGACCCTCAATGCATGATGAGGTTTGGTCTCCAGTGGAGTCTTGCTAGTTGCATCTCAGCACAAGCCAGGTGAGAACCATTGTGCCCATGTATGCCCATCCTCCCTGCCTGTGCTGTTAAGCACCTGAGACAGTAGTCAAAATTGGGTCACCTGGGCTGTAGCCAGGGCTTTATAGCTCTATATCCCTGGTGCAGGCATACAGAGTAGGCTATTCTGATGTTGATTCTTACATATTGATCAAAGCTTAACTTATTGTCAATGATACTTGTGACAACCCACCACTGCCAACCAATATGTGACGTGGATATCCCACCTATAGGCCAGTAATCAAGGAGCCTCAATCCTCACCACTGGCTCCTGTTGGGGGACATTCACTGGGAGGATAACAGGTACACACACAGTATTTCCAGATGCAGCTCTCTGCATCCCATGCAATTTCCCTTAAGAGCACACAGAGACCACAGTCAGTCCAGGGATGGTTTCTTCCTCTTTCTCCAGATCCCCAGTAAGACTCCACACTGGCACAGCTATAGAGTTGAGATCTCAGCTGAGTGACCAAGCCAAGACCTGCAACCAGTGCTTTGTGTTCCTGCCCAAGTAGCTGACACACACACTCTTTGAGATTTGATTTACACACACACACACACACACACACACACACACACACACACACACACACACACACACACACACACACACACACACACACACACCTGGGAAAGGCTGGCACAGGTTTACTAGCTATGCCCCCTTCTGCCCAGACTATAAGGTGGTAACCACTGCTACCAGTCACTCCTCAGCAGCTACTTTAAGGACCTTAACAAAGGGTGACCAATTTTACTGTGTAATATTAATATTAATACAAATGGTAGTTTGACCAAAAGCAAGGCTGTTAGGAGTGACCCACACAATGTCACCAAAAAAAAAATATGTGAATACTCTCAAAACTTAAATATCTCTACAAAGATCAGCCACAATGAAAGGTTTAAATATATATTTAATAATAAATAGAACAAGAAAATAATAAGTGTATATTCACAGTGACATCAGAGTTCAAAACACAAGAAATATTTAAAATAACACTGCAGGACAGTCTCAGATAAATAAAGAAAAATAATATCTAAATTAAGCTTCACTATATTCTGACTGTACCTAAGAGAATTACTATACCCTAAAAACTTACTAATAGAGCAGGGCAGATGAGGTGGTGAAGAGTTCTTCTTGTTGTCAGGTACAAGACATAATGCAGAATGCTCTGTCTCACTAAGAGACTCCTCAAAATAATATCTAAAATATTACTGCTGGGATAGCTTGCAGAGCAACATCATTTCTGTTCATTTGACTTCTAGTTCCCAGGCAAAACCCCTCATTGCTGAAGCTGGCAATATTTAGTACCTACCTGTACAAATGCACATACAACCGCTTTTTGCTCAGATCTTTGGCAGGTGCTGGAAGTCATAAAGCAATTGCATTCTCCATGCTTTCAGAGTAGTGATTAGTTCACCCCAAAGACAGTACAGAAAGCTTACTAGTACAGACTTTGTTTCTCTGGCTGCCTTGAAAGTCAGATAGCATCTTTATGGCTTAACCTATAAAGTGATTTAATTTCTCTTCCCCTCAAGAAACTGCCACCCTCTTAAACAAACACTTTATCTCTTCCATCCAAAATCTCATAACCACCAGTCCTAAAGGTAGTTCTCTACCTTCCCCTCCTAGTCTAACTAACTCAACTTTATTTTCTTTTCAGCCTGTTTCCACTACTTATATCAAAACTCTACTGCTCAACCTAAAACCATGCTCTCCTTCCACTGACAAATTACCTACTACATTCCTCAAACTTGCTGCTGACTCTATTGCCTATCCTATATCTATACTAATAAACAGATGTATTCTTGAATCAACTGTCTCTACCCTCTGGAAGTCTTTCTTTACTATCCCTCTTCATAAAGGTGGAAACCCCACAGAACCTTCAAACTATCGACCCATTGCCATTCTGTCCCTCCTCTCTAAGATACTAGAAAAATGTATCCACTCTCAGCTTCTCAATCACCTCCTTAGCCACCACTTGCTTACCCCTACCCAGCACGGATTTTGTCCCCACCATAGCACCACTACTGCTCTCCTTTCCTTCACACACACCATTGCTGAGGCCCTAGACAACAATAAACTCATTTCCTGTCTCTTCCTAGATCTCTCCAAAGCTTTTGATACTGTCTCTGATCCTCTACTATTATCCAAACTTGGTAGCCTACAACTATCCCCCTCCTCACTTGCTTGGTTCAATAGTTACCTTTCTGTCAGAGAACAATCTGTCAAATGTCTCTCAGCCTCCTCCCCCTTTCTTCCCATCTCTACTGGTGTTCGTCAAGGCTCTATCTTAGGGCCTCTTTTGTTTAACATCTTCACTAATGATCTTTTCACCTCTTGTAAAGAATCTCACTCATTCAATATGCTGACGACTCCACACTTATCTCCATCTCTGATAACATTTCCAAACTACACTCCCTAACCCAACAAGCCCTGCTATCCACTGAACAATGGCTTTCTCACAACCTACTGATCCTAAATCCCAAAAAGACCAAACTCCTACTTTTCCTTCCCCGTTCTCATTCTCACCATAAAACCTCCTTTGTTATTACATCTTTTAATAATACAACTATCCAACCTGATAACCCCACAAAACTCCTAGGGGTCATCATCGATGATGAACTTAAGTTTAACCTACACATACCGATGTATAAAAAGAACACACCAGAAATTAGGCCGACTTTATCGAAACAAAAAATTCCTGACTCCTGATGCTAGACTTACCCTGGGACAAGCTCTCCTCCTCCTTACCCTTCTATATGCAGCCCCAGTACTTATCAACATTCAGGCCACCACTCTTAACAAACTTCAACAAACATACCATAAAATAGCCAGATTCATTACTAATTCCCCATACAACTCACATGACTACATTGCTTTAAACTATCTCCAATGGCTTGAACTTCCCCAACTACTGCTACTTTATCAATTTCACATGCTTCACTCTATCCTTTATAAACCCTCCTTCTGTCCATCTCTCTCCTCCTTAGTTTCTATCTACACTCCATCCCGAACCCTCCGCACTACTAATCAACAACTACTTAACATTTACCAGCCTACAAAGTCTGTTGGCAAACTACTCTATAAACACTCAGTCGCCCATGCCTGGAATAGACTTCCCCTTGACTTACATTCAATTTCACATACCTCCCACTTTAAAAATTAACTAAAAACATATTTTCTCAATTCCAGAACCTGTCCTTGCAATGACCCCACTTAGCCCCCCCACCCCCACTTGCCCTTATTGAGATTCCTAGTTAGTCCCCCTATACACCTCACATAAGGTATTTGCATAACTACTTAGTCCCCCTATACACCTCACATAAGGTATGTGAATAACTCCACACATATAGCAGTAATATATAGATACTTTGTTTTACTCTCAGCCTATTGCATTATCTCACAATAAAACTTTGTTTCATATTTTTAATTTTTTCTCCTTCTCCATACTTGGAACTTTAACTTGTTTGTATGTACTCAGCAAATGTAAGAGTCTAGCTCTGTATTATTGCCTCTCACCTCAATATTTTTGTGTAGTATTATACTTTGTAATATAAATGTATTTGTTAAAATGTAAAATTGCTTCTCACCTCAATACTTTTGTGTAATATTATACTTTGTATTAGAAATGTATCATTGGAGCTTTTCTCCTCGGGTCTCCACTGAAAATGGGCTACAAGCCCAGTTGGACTAATCCGGTTAACAAATGTCAATAAATAAATGAATAAATAAAGATATTTTTCTAATGTTTGCTGGACTGAGGTTAACCTTCCAGTTTCCTCTGTTGAAACAAATACATTTAAACAGTTACAATAGTGCATGTACATTTCTATTCCCTGCAGGAGGCACACTGTGGTTACATTTCAAACACAGAGCTTTACAAATATCTTTTCAACAGACGTCTGTACAAAGCAGTTTGACATATACACACAACATAGTGTTCTAATACATTTGTAACATAAGAATCTTGTATAAATTAGTTTGATATTCACAAATGACATATAATTATTTACAAAATTCCAGCTAGCTGTGGTGGCACTACCTTCTTTTGTCACAATACTTTTTAAACGTTTGACTCCACTGCCCACTTTAGTGTCTCACTAATACTTTTGTAATCAAAATGTACATGTTTTTTTTCCAAATTTAATAACAATACATTTGGAAACATTAAGACTGAGGTTATAACTTATAAACCAGTAGATCATGGAAAGTGATATCCTTCTACATTCTATATTTATCAGAATAAAAAATGTTATGCTACTTTCTAAACTGTCTTTCGGCTTTTCCCGGTTAAGGGTCGCCACAGCGGAACTCCGGTCTGCTAGTGATTGGCAGTAAATTTTTACAGTGTCAAGTTGCTAGCCCGGCATCCAACCTTCAAGAAGGCACACCCACACATGCACACACCTACCTGCATGTCTTTAAATTCACTTGACTGAGGGGAGGACATGCAGACTCCGTACAGAAGGTGCTCTAGCCAAGAATCGAATCGGAGAACCTCTTGCTGTGAGGCGACAACGCATGCTACTTTCTAATGTTTAAAAACTCCCTTAACACAAATTAAGTGCAGAGATTCTTACAGAAAAACATAAACTATCAAATAAGCTTTGAACACTTTCCCTGTTCTCTTTCTTACAGACACCTGAGCGAACACCACTGCGTAACACAGAAATCCACGTTAGACCTGATTTTATGTGACGACTTATGTTTGGAACATATGACAGATGATGGAGCCAATACAAGTTCTTGGAATGTTCTATTAAAAATAAACATAAATTGAACAACACATAGGATTTATGCATTACTCAAACAGCTCCAAAAATATTAAATAAATGACTGTTCATGGTAGGGTTATGCTCATAATTGTATAGAAACTACATTACCAAATTATTTTTTCTCTTATCTAGACTATTGGTTAATAGGTTCATAGGTGTTCATAGGTGTGTACTAGGCTAATGGCCCTGGAGATTTTACAAGCCTAGCCCATAGAAGTGCCCTGCCATCATGCAGCCCGACGTTAGTTCCCAGTGCCTCTATCAAGTAGAGCCACTGCAGTGATCCCCGGGGTGAACTTTCTATTTCCCATCCAGTCATCAAGATTTCTCTTGAAGGGGGCCAGTGACGTGCTCTGCTTGACATGTATGCAAAGTCTATTCCAGAGCATGAGCAGTCTCTGGGTTATGAACCTGTCCCTCCAGCATGTTCTGTTGATTGTGGTAATGATGCTGGGGTCTCTTGAGCGTGTGGTGTGGAGGGATTTGGATTTATTTAGCTGTAGCATTTCTAACAGAGCTGGGTAAGACATGGCTTTGTAAGTCAAGCAGAGATCACCTCTTAGTAGATGATATGAGACAGAGAATAGCTGATGCAGTTTTACCAGTTCCATAAAGTGAATAATATTTTAGATTTTTTTTAAATGGATGAAAATGTGCAAGACTGAAATGGTTTTATTTTCACACAACTATACAATAATTACAGTACATTTGCAATCTTATTAACACAACAGGAGCAGTAATGTGATGCACAGATTCATATTTCTAGTTATTTTGCAGGAGTATAGTATAGTATAGATTATATAAAAATCATGAATTCCTTCTAAGAAAAACCTGAGAGGGGTATGCGTGTATATATATTTAGCTATGATTTAGATCATGTGTATCTAAGAACAATGTCACTCAAGCAGTCATTCCATTAATTCGGTGAATGATTTGAAGATAAAAAATAAGCCTATAATTAGATTTTATGAGAAAAATGGCAGGTGATTCCTAAGGGGGCAGGAGGGAAACATAACTAAATCAAACTTTGTGCAATTTATGGAAACAAATGAGTTTAGACATAACTATGTGGATTAGATTGATTTTATAAACAGATTGATTTTAAGACCACATACTGATTAACTCAGAAGTTGCAGATAACTTAGCATTAGCTTAGCTTAGACTTAGTTTATTGTTGGGCACTGGAACATTTAACAAATTCAATGTTTTGTTGTTGAGTGTAATGTTTGGATTGTCCAATAGGGATGATTCAAGTTAAACCCAACAGTTAATCTCAGATCTTGAAACATTTTCTCCATCAGAGACTAAACATTTTAGTACTTTTGGCAAACTTCTTAAACTATTGCAGATTTGTCATTAACATTTAAGGATAACAGCCTAACTGTACTTGTTGTTACCATAAATATAAGTGAAGAGTCACAACTGTAATATATTTATGTTGCACTAATAAGTGACCTAAACCACTAGGCAATTTTAATATGCATGAAACTCTGTAATATAATTTTAAATTTTGTCCTTTTTTTTGCTTTAGATCCACCATTCTGGAAGTGTTTTCATTTCATAAAATTGGGACATTATTGTTTAAAACAATAGTTTAGACTATAAGAAAGTTTTAGTAACAGAAATTTAAATTTTTCAGGAAAATATTTGAGGTTAATACTGAGGCATACACTAAAAGATTACATTTTAATTTGATCCATTTTCCAAGTTTGATTTTGATACAAGACATTCATATTCAGCTTGGTCATGGCAAGCATTTACAGTTCACTCTTAAATAGCTTAAGTCTTCTAAACAGATCCAAGAACAAATACTGGAGCAAAAAGCCCGAAATGTGGTAAATAAAAGCACAAACCAAACAAAATCCACCTGACACACTCAAAATAGATCAGCTAAAACCTTATAATACTTTACCAGAGTAAGTTTAATAACCTCTTTCATCAGAAAACTGACTTCATCAGAATCATTCAGGTTAAAAACATAACAGTTTAAATACTAACTTCAACCAATCACAATATAAAATCAATTAAAAGATTAATTAACTTACATTAAATAATCAAAATAATAAAACTTGAACTTTTTTAACATTATAAATTATTAATTGCTAGCTTACAGTCATTTAAAAAGTATTTAATATTCACTGTCTCATTTAACCCTGAAACTGATCTGCAGACAAATTTATCTGCCATTCAGCCTCTTTTTTTTTCTCAGCTAAGTTCTTGCGGTTCCCTCCCCTTAAATCTAAAGGGACCTGTTTGAGTACAGCAAACAAAAATTTTTTGAATTTATTACAGGTACCAGAGTGTTTATAAAGAGCACTTTTACTGTCCTTAATTTTGATAGCATACAAATGGTATTTAATTCTTGTACCTAAATCTCTAGTGGACATTCCCACATAGAAGCTCAGACAACATAAACACATACCTAAGTATGCAATGCCACTAGTAGAGCTATTAAATCTACCTGAAATATTGATAGATGTAAATGTTCTAAATTGTAAGTCTAAATTGTACTCTGCTGTAAATGTTGAATATTCTTCCTGATGACAGAGTGGTTATCTGCAGACTGGTGTTACCTGCAATGTATTCTGCTTGAGGTTACAGTGGTAATCCATAGGCTGATACACAGATGTGTTGTATAGTCTGCCTGATTACATGGATGTTGCAGTGGCTAGAGGGCTAGTATGCAGACATACTCTATATTTTGTCTGATTATATGGTTGTAGACAGGGAAGTTGTGGACAGACATGCCAGGTATCCTGATATTACAGCTGTAGCTAAGGGCTGGATACAGAGACCTGTTGTACAGTCTACCTGATTACCTCCTAATCCCTTCAGCATTCAATGTCTGACGGACTTACTTGTAGGATTGCAGCTAGGAGGCTACCGACATTTAAACAGTTAACCGTTCTATTCCTCTGACATGCACAGAGGAGAAAAAATATAAGTCTGCCCACCAGACCCTGGCACTGATGAGCATTTATGGCTTGTGAAAAAGCAGGAGTAGGTGGGCAGAGGACCCAGGTGATTTCAAATTTGAAGACTGGCTAAACAATGTCAATATGAAAAAGTCACTGGTCCAGACAGAAGCATATACAGTAGTATACCATAAATATATTCACTTGTACTTTGTAGTGTTTACCTGACTAAGAGATTGAAGTGAATCACAAATAACAATGAAGTAACAATGATGAAGTATCAGATAGTAATCCCTGGTATTCTAGTGGTTAGGATTTGGTGCGCTGACTGCCACTGCCTGGGTTTGATTCCTGGTCAGGGAATTTCAATGGACTTGTTGGAGGTTAGCATAATGGTTAAGGTGTCTACCTTATAGACATGAGGTGCAGGGTTTGATCCCTAAATGGGGTAGTTGTCTAAGCTTAAAGTGGTCTACAAGGGCAGTTAGTCTACTACTAACCTATGAACCTAAAGGAAATGCTGTCTTGCTTGGTATTAACTATATATCTTATTCAAACAGGTACACATGACAGTGATACAAAATGTGAAGTATGTCCACCTGGAACCTTTTCATCCAACTACAGTACACATGAGCTCTGCAAATCTTTCACCAAGTAAGTTTTCAGTGTTCTCACTTCCTAGCATAAAGAAGGGGAAAATGGTCTTAAGGAAATTTCACTACCTACCTGTGCAGCAGTTCTGTTTTATTTCAGAGGCAATAACAACCATCCAAACATAGAGTTTTCCTTTCATGTTTCAGTTGTTAAAACAATGCGAGGGAGGGGATCTGCCCTGAACCTGAATTTGGATGTGCACGCATGTGTGTGTGTGTGTGTGTGTGTGTGTGTGTGTGTGTGTGTGTGTGTGTGTGTGTGTGTGTGTGTGTGTGTGTGTGTGTGTGTGTGCGTGTGTGTGTGTGTGTGTGTGTGTGTGTGTGTGTGTGTGTGTGTGTGTGTGTGTGCATGTGTAAGAATCATCATGATAATAGCGTCCTTGCTGAAAGGAGAAATAACTGCTCTTAACGAAAGTTCAGTGTATAATGTATGTAGTCAGCGATAACAATGCTTGGCAGACAATTCTGCACTGCATCTGGCTCTGTAAAAGTAGGCTGACTGTTTTAAAAGAATACTTGTTTAACCATTTCATTTTTATTGCACATTAATTAGGCACCATGTAGGGTATCCCAGTCACTATTGAAGTCATACAGTCAGTACTGTTCCTTCCTGACCTTGGTCCCATCTTCACCCAGCTAGGACCACCAAATAATTGTGATATATCAGGAAATAGAAATTGTGCTCCATTCATTTTGGAAAATAGAAAGCATTCCATGAGATGACTTTTTCTCTTCCTAATAGGTGTTTAGTGCTGACCAAATCATTGCACTTTAATGCAGAATGAATTTTCCACAAAATATATGATGTATGCCAGACCATTCTCCTCACCAACAAGTACATGCATTTTGTGACATCATGTTAATCTGTACAAGATCTGCAAGTCTCCTGTTTATGAAGTCAACAACTATATCACATACGTAAGCTAGATTCCTAGAAACCCATGTCCCTGCCTTTGGCCTTGTCTAATGTAAAGTGACGTGAATGAAGCTGCAAGTTGATGAGTGCATTCATGTGTCACCACTTATTTATTACTGTTTGTCACTGAAAATCACTGGTGGTAGGATTTCTAACAGCATACTGGCAGTCATGCATAGTTTACAGGTTTTCAATTTTTCTTGATAGTTCTGTGACCATGGAGTTAATATATTTAAGTAAAAGATGACATTTCTCATGTGTAGGTGCAAGGGAGGCTGCCCCCTTTAAAGACCACTTAAAATGTTTTTTTTTCATCCATCCAAGGTTTTATCTCATTCTTGTATTTTAACCACATCATATTCAAAATTCATAGTAGAACTCCAAGAAGCCACCAGTTTGACAAAAGTTATGCAATACAATTTTCCAGTATTGTAAGGAAGAACACACTCTTGTCTTAATGTTGTCTGCAACAGGCAGCTGGGTAAAGTTTTGGATTTATTAATACCCCAGTCTGTTTTTATAGCATAGCTTAATATAGCATGGCAAATGTACATGTTGTTGCACCAGAGAATGAATTACAGAAAATATTAATTAACATTCTGAATCCTCAACTTACCATTCATTAAAAAAAGATAAAACAGGTTTTCTATTTGACCACAGTGGCCACCATGGACCTTTTTCCACTCAATCCGGGAAGTGTCTAGTTAAGTGATTTGTTCAGAATCACACAGTTAGGGAAGTGAGGCTGTGAGGGAATCAAACTTTACACCTCTAGACCAAAGGAAAAAGCTCACTAATAGTTTATTAATCTGCTACGCCAACTGCCAGAGAATGCATATACACTTTTGCTAGAACAAATTAGGGTTTAGGGGAGGGGAGTCTGTGATCCCTGCACATTAAGCTTTTTATGTAGAGTTTGCACTGCAACATGGGGTGTGGTCAAATACCAGAAATGAATACATTAATTTTGTTCACTGGACATGCATGGTGAGAGTGCTGTTCCGAAAAAAAATAAATAAACATTTGCTTCTTTTATGAGAAGTTGGGAGGTCATGCAAGGAAACTTCCATAGGTACAAATATTTGTTTTCTCTCCTCATAAAGATGGACTTGCAGGTAGGATGCATCACTCACATGCATTTATTTCTATTTCTGTGTGGGGATAGATACAAAGGCACTAGCCTAGGCACAAATAGGCATTACTACCAATTGCTACCAATGAGGATTGTGGGAAAGCTACGTATTTCATTTATTACAGGGATGAAGGATGTGGAATGGGATGACCTTCTTAGACGTCAGTGTGATTTTCTACTGAGAACAGAAAGGGAGGAGACTTTGAACAGTTTAAATGCAAGGATTATAAGTTAAATAGTGATACGCTGTCCTCTGTGACATTATAAAGAAGCCTAGTGATGTGTTCCGGGTGACAAAGCAGACAAGAATGAAGAGAAGAGGCTTCCACTATGTTAGTCGAGACAAACAGTTATATGTTCCTTGTGTAAGCGACCTGTGCTGTCTTGTGCATCCATATCATTTTGCACAAGCTGCACCATGTTTATTTATTTATTTTTTACATGACTTCCAGACATTCTGTTTTATGTCATTGTGACATGCAAAGTTTTAATATAAGCATCTTGTATTTAACAGATATAGTTTGAGATGTGCACAGCCTAATTATCTACGGATTTCCTTTAATCTGAAGACATCTTTTCACAGTGTGTATGTCTCTGAATGGAATCACAAATCCCTGTCTGCGTATAACAGTATTATTATATGTCACATATCAGCATCATTTCACTTTACTTTGTAAGAATTATGGCGACAGCAAAATAAGTACTGTAGTCCAAACTTCCCCTTCCCCTTGTTTGGATTATTCTGGGGGATGGCTATTGGATAAGTGTTCTCAGAATAGCCATGGCATATAATTAATCCTTCCAGCATGTCCTGGGTCTAATCCATGGCTTCATCCATTGAGCTATGCCTGGAACAACTATAGTGGAAGCCTCCTAGAGGGCATCCGTCTCACTCCAACAGAACAGTGACTGTGGTCCCAATCTCTTCCAGATCACCAAGCCTTACACCTTGTCATAGAAATTGCATTCACTAACCTTGTGGAAAACATCAGTTTTACTGCTGTGATCTTATTATTTTGGTCACTAACTCCCTGCTTGTCACCAGAGGAGATGTACAGCCTATGAGTTTTGCCCAAGAAATTGATGCATCTTCACCATCACAGGGCAAATAAACAGTCACAGACCTGTGATCACTGCTTTTTAAGACTCTCACTTTCTATTATTGTTATTCATGAACTGCAACTTGTAGTACTAGCAGTTGGCGCAGTGGTTAAAGCTATGAACTGTGGTACAGGGTTTGGTTCTCTTAGCCCACATTTGCATACTGTATGCTCTGAATCTGGTCATTTAAACAGATGTTGCCCCTGATAAGGGACTGTGAACCTACCTGGTTAGCAAATGGCACTTTTTATTATTATATCTAAATTCTTCCACTAAACCTGGCTGTTACATTCTTGCATCTCTTTTTCAGCATCTGCCATGAATCAGAGTGAAGTACTGATTCTTCTTACACCTGCTTCATGCCCAGAAGGGAATAGATTGCATGTATTTTGGACAGCACATTCTGTTGATTCCAAAAGGATGATTACTGAAAAAAAGAGATGCCAGTTCTACGTATTCAGACAAGGCAACTTTCCAGCCTCATCTGTGCCTTGTTATCAGTTCTATGCAAATTACAAACAGGAGATGAAAAGATGCATCCTATGAGTCTTGAAAACCACCATAAATTAATTTGGCTTAATACCAGAAATGTAGACAATCTCTCACTGGAGGAATAGATGCTATTCAGGAGTGGCCTTAGTAGGCCTTCCTCTCATAGTCCGTCCAATAGCAGATGTCAGAGCAACCAAACATAATAATCTTCCTCCAGGAGTGCAAATCAGCCATCTACTGGTTTAACAAATTTCTACCATCATCACAAAATTGTGCAATCACTAGGCTACATCTGTGATGGAGCACTTCTTCAGACTTCAACCCAGCAATCCGAAGGTTGGAGTACTGTTGTTAGTAAGTAATATTAGGGTGGAAGCTAGAAATCAGTTTTGCACATTCTGAGGGCTGATGTACACTTGGGAAGTTTGATATACTTTCAGGAAATTTGGCTGGTGAAGTACATATGGCCCGACCTATAATGAAGCCATTGTTGTTTTTTTTTTTTTTTTTTTTTTTTTAAATTCCTTGTTTTCTAGGTTGTAGTAGTTTAATTTAAAAGGGCTCCGCTCTTACTCATAGGAGATTAGAATATGGAGACTGACTAGATTTGCTATTTGATATGTAATGTCAGAAGCCAGAAAGTTGTCACTTAAGGGGGAAAAAACATAGATTTGGTTCACATTTGCAAAGTGATGTACTCTGAAGAATCATACTTTTATCTTCTCTTTCTTTCAGTGCAATATAGGCTCATTTGGTGGATAGTACCCTAAGGCTTAGTCAGGGAATCAATACAGGTAATTAAGCACCTCTTAAAAGACCATAGTGCTGTTACATACTGAGAATGTCTTATCTTTAAGTTAGAAACAGAAATTAAAGTCTATTACAAGGCTGTAAAATTTAGGTTTCAAACAAGATGGATTGGGATTTGGAAGCTTCAGAAGAAAGATTGTACTACGCTTTAAGAGAATGTATATGAACAGGTTTAAAACCTGATGTGTGCTGGAAGAAAGCTTCCTGTCTGTGCACGTTAAATCACTTACAAAATTAGGCAGCTTCCCTATATCTGCTAAAGGGTGCATTGCTGTCTTAACCAGGAGAGAATTTACCCATTAGACTATTAGCATTTTAAGTAGATGCAGAGAAGGGACACAGATCATTACATCTTCCTTATACCAACAGATTACACACTGTCAGGCAGATGGACATTGATACTGCTCGCTGGGTTTATTATACAGTATATAGTTGATTATCTAAACTAATTGGGACCAAGGGTAGCTTGGATAATCAAACTGTTTGCTTTATTTGTGTTGCATTGAATACTATCTAGATGGAAGTTGCTGCTCTGTTTTTAAGTTAATGCTTGTTAGAATTCCTGCATAGCCAGTGATAAGTGGGGATAGCTCACTTCATCGTTATTCGGTTTCTGCCTTATATAAGTGGTACATTTTGGATTATTTTCTGCTTAAACTCTGAGCTTTGGCCAGCTAAGACCTACATGCAATCAACTGGATGTATAAGTGAATTTAAGTAAATCTTTATCTGCACTTTTTCCAAATAATACAGCATTTAAGTTGATTTGTTTGTGTTGCATTGAATACTATCTAGCTGGAAGTTGTGGCTCTGTTTTTTCAGTTAATGCTTGTTAAAACTCCTGCATAGCCCGTGATAAGTGAGGCTAGTTTACTTCATTGTTATTCGGTTTCTGCCTTATATAAGTGGTGCATTTTGGATTATTTTCTGCTTAAACTTTGAGCTTTGGCCAGCTAAGACCTACATGCAATCAACTGGATGTATAAGTGAATTTAAGTAAATCTTTATCTGAACTTTTTTCAAATAATACAGCATTTAAATTGATTTATTTGTGTTGTATTGAATACTATCTAGCTGGAAGTTGTGGCTCTGTTTTTTCAGTTAATGCTTGTTAGAATTCCTGCATAGCCAGTGATAAGTGGGGGTATTTCACTTCATTGTTATTCGGTTTCTGCCTTATATAAGAGGTACATTTTGGATTATTTTCTGCTTAAACTTTGAGCTTTGGCCAGCTAAGACCTACATGCAATCAATTGGACGTATAAGTGAATTTAAGTAAATCTTTATCTGCACTTTTTTCAAATAATACAGCATTTAAATTGATTTATTTGTGTTGCATTGAATACTATCTAGCTGGAAGCTGTGGCTCTGTTTTTTCAGTTAGTTCTCCACCCACCCTCTCTGCTTTTGTTTTGGTGTTAATCTTGGTCGCTTTGAAACTGCCCGCCCCTCTTGTAAATTTGCATTTGGATACTCCTCCTGTGCCCATCTCATTTGCTCACTCAAAAAAAAAATGTGCAGTTTTTCATCTGCTTTTAGTGTATTTGTGTTTCTTCCTACTTTATTACTTTGTTTTGCTTTTGCGTCATCTTAAAAGTACTCAATTGCATTTATTACTGCTTGGTGTAACTATCATTCTAAGCCTTTTGGTTTAAGCACTTGGGCTTCAGACCAGTTGTTTTACATTAAGAAGGTTTGTGGTCTGCACTGTTGTGGCAGGACAGGTAGCTTACATTCTTCTAAGTTGGGAACTGCTGATTGAAGGCTCAGTGTCTGTTATTCTAAAAGTGTACTAGTTCTGGTTTAAGCACTTGGGGTTCAGGCCATTTATTTTACATTAAGAAGGTTCGTGGTCTGCACTCTTGTGGGAGGAGAGGCTGGACTCTGCCCTTCTGAGCTGGGAATTTCTGGTTAAAGGCTTATAGTGCCTGCATATTACTGAAATTGGTGTGACTTGTTTTCTGTAGTATAGACTAGATCCAGGACTGCTGAATCTAGCTTTGTTTGTATAACTTGAGCACTATTCCAGACCTTTTTCTGGAGAAGGTTCCCCTGCACCCCAGTGGCAAGAGTGTGCAGTTAGAACTTGTCTGATTGAAGACTACAGGAACAGGGCTTAGTTTTGAGGTTTTTTACTGGTTAATTGGGTAATTTGCACTTTTTCTGATTGCTTGTAGCCATCTAAAGCTGTTTTAAGTGTATTTTTTACTGTTTGTAGTTGTTTAAAGCTGTTTTAAGTGTATTTTCTACTGTTTTTGCCTTATCTTAAAAAAATGTTTCCTTTTTTCCAACTTTTCTAAACTAGTATAGTCCAGTTTTCAGGCTAGTGCTGAATTCAGGGCTGTACTACAGTTTTCTGAGTTGCCCATACCTTACTTGGAGGGAGGTTTCTCTGTTCACCTGTGAGAGAGGGAGCTTTGAGCAGCCATCTGTCCCTGGAGGAGTGGTTCCAGCCCAGAAGTTAGTAGCTTATAGGCCATTTTGGGCTAATTTCTATCTCTTTCATTTCCTTGCTGTAAAAAACGCATTTACACGGTTTTGCACATCCGAGCAGCATCGGTTAGCTAGGGATAAATTTATCCCGGCTCCACCAAGTCTTCTCTTCAGTTTTTCCCTTGAAAGTAGTCTAACTCTCAATCTAAGCACTTAAAAAGCATCTTACAGTCCAGCACTTGCTCAGACCTAATAGCAAGCACTAATATACCCCGACACTTGATTGCCCAGCAGGGCAAGGCTCATTATTCACCCCTCACCAACCAAGTGACTATGCAGCTCACCCTACTATTCAGGCATGACCAAAGGGCAATTTCAGGTATACTCTCCAGTCCAGCTGGTGAACCTGGGTATCCTGAAGCAATGTTACAACTGCCTCATGTACACAGACAACCCTCTCCTCCTACCACAAAACATTAACATATGCGAGAGATGCAATTATATAGCTAAATAGGCGGCTAAGCTCTCTCCACCCAAGACTGGAACAGGCAGTCATGAGGAGAAGGTTAACACTTGCACCACACCTAGACATACTAAACCAGCACTGGCAAAAAGTACACATAAATACATGAAATCATACTCGGAGACTCTAAATAAAAACCTGCAAAAGCATCACAGACCTCCAAAGCAGACACCCAAAAAACCTGCACCTCCCGTCACAAACCAGACAACACATAAAACACAAAATCAGTGTGCTGCACAATCACAGCCCTTAAGGCAAAATAACATACCTAACACACTAGTAATAGGTGACTCTATAGTCAGGCACACTGACATCCCACTCACTAGGCTGGACAAGGAGAGGGTTACTGTTAGCTGCTTGTCGGGAGCCAGAATCCGCCATGTAACACAAGCACTCAGGTCACTCCAGAACAAGTACAAATATGACTCTGTCATTGTTCATGTTGGTGTGAATGACCTGAGACGTCCCTCTCTGGACTACATGAAAAGAGACAAGGAAGAGCTCTCTGATCATGTAACTCAGGCAGGTATGACCCTGACCCTGAGTAGCATCCTGCCCACACCAAGAATGATACCGTAGTATAAAGAAAAAATGATCAATTTCAACAATTGGCTAAGCTTCTGGTGTCATTCAAAGGGGATACAGTGTCTGTCAGCCTGGGACAACATGCTCAACAAGCTTCATTGCTTCACAAGAGACGGCTTGCACCTGCCATCCCTAGGCTTTTGAATACTTGGCAAGGCTCTTGCTGCCCCCATAGTGCCTTTTTTAGGCAAGGCTCAAAAGTCAAACCCACCTCCGTAAACAGCACAAATAAAAAAATGAGGGTTATGCTACTCAATGTCAGGAGTTTAAATCTCAAAATGCACTCGCTCAAAGCACTCCTCAGTATGGAGAATGTTGAATCTGTGCATTAATTGAAACCTGGTTCAAGGCTCCACAGAGCACCCCAGCACTACCGGGCTACAACTCATACCACACATTTCAGCCACAGAACATGGACCGAAATACAAAAGGAGGGGGTGTATCCATATTCATCAAGGATACCTAAACCTCCAGGTTAGTGGGGCAGCATGATACCTCCGAGATCATCCATGTGCAACTAACATCAGGCAAATCTGCAATGCAAATTGTGGCCTGCTACAGATCACCCTCCATGACCCAGGACCACCACTCCGCCTTTCTGGAGACACTGGAAAACATGAAGGTCCTACCGAACACCCTGATAATGGGCGATTTCAATTACCCTACTGTTAACTGGGAAAACTACTCAAGTACAAACTCTCAGGTCCAGTGCTTCCTGGAATTTATCAACTCAAATGCTTTGGATCAGCTGGTAAACTGCCCTACCACAGGTGAAAACATATTAGACCTGGTCATCACCAACACTGGCGACAGGTATTCCACACCGGAGGTCAACCCATCACTGGTTAGATCAGACCATAAACTAATCACTCTGGATGTCCACACCACACCAACTCCTCCAACCAAGGAAACCACAGTGAAAAACTTTTCTATAGCAAACTTCACCTTACTTAAGACAGAGGTGGTAAGTTTCACAGCCCCCACTCTAAAGGATAACAGTGTCCAGGATGCAGGAACCTTTACAAATGCACTCTATGGGCACTTACAAGGATGCATGGATCGTGCCATCCCTAGCCCTAGTTGTAACCAAGACTCACTTTCCTAAGAGAAGGAAACCAGTCTGGTGGATCTCTACCATAAACAGGCTATACAATAGAAGGAGGGAACTAGTTCAGAAAAAAAGCAAATCCCAAGAAGGAAAGACATCCCTGATCAGTATCAGTAAGAAACTAAGGTCCCTCATAAAATCCTCCGAGGCTAATTTAGAAAGAAAATTAGCCAAGGATTCGAAAGATAACCACAAAGCCTTCTTTAGCTATGTCAAGAATCTAAGTGGCAACTTGCAGATATGCTCTGAGCTAGTGCAAAATAGCACAAAATATACTGAACCCACTGATATTGCCAACATCCTGGCAGATAGATTCAGTGCAAACTTCACCCCCCTCTCACCCTCAAAAGGGCCCACAACAATACCAAAAAAGTGTAGTGTCCCAGAAATCACAGACGCACAGGTGAAAACAGCCCTTTCAAAAGCCAAAAACACAGCGTCAATGGGGCCAGATGGTGTCCCAGGCTGCGTCTTGCACGAACTACTGAACGAACTATCCCCCCACCTAAGCACACTGTTTAACCTTAGCCTCTCCACAGGCTATGTGCCCATAGAATGGCGCACAGCAACGGTTATTCTGCTCCACAAAGGAGGGGCCACAACTGACCCTGGTAACTATCACCCCATAAGCATGATGATGCAAGGCTATGGAGCACATCATCATGGAACTCATTAGCAAAGACATTGGAAACCTCCAAACACTTGACCTGACCCAGTTCGGCTTTGTTAAGGGCAGATCATGCCTACTAAACCTGGTTGACTTCTTAGAGACAGTCACAAAGGCCATAGATGAGGGGAAGGTAGTTCACACAGCCTACTTTGACCTCACCAAGGCTTTTGACACCATTCCCCACTCTGGAATTATAGAAAAACTCACCAGCCTGAACATAAACCCCTACGTCACGAGATGGGTTGCCAACTGGCTTACAGACAGAACTCACATGGTAAGAATAGCGGGCTCCAGGTCCGACTCAAAACCAGTCACAAGTAGTGTCCCACAAGGCACGGTCCTGGGACCCCTACTGTTCGGCATATACTTCTCAGAAGTACAGGCAAACACAGGAGGACTATGGCTAACCAAGTTCACCGATGACTGCAAACTGGGAGCCATAATTGACTCTCCGGCTGACATGGACATCCTCCAAAAGGGCCATACTGAGATGGACACCTGGTGTCAAAGTCATGGTCTCAAGCTAAATGCCAAAAAATACATGGTCATCCAGTTTGGGAAAAACAAAACACCCATGAATTACCACATAGGTGGCAGCCACCTTAATACAGAAGAGGTAATAAGAGATCTGGGAACCCAGGTAGTGAGTAATCTCTCTTTTGACAATCATATTGCCAAAATAGTTAGGAAATCCTTCTATGTATCCCATCTAATTGCTAAAGGGTTTGCATCTAGAAATAACGAGGTTATAGTGCCCATCTACTCGTCACTCATCAGACCCATCATAGAGTACAATGCCCCATTTGGGACGTACCTCACAAGACACTTCCAACAGCTGTAAAGACCACAAAAGTAACTCACCAAGAGGATTACTGGCCTCAAACATATGAGATACATATCCTATGTAGCCCCACTGGAAAAACTCCAGCTGTACTCAGTCACATATCACTTACTCAGAGGTGATCTCTGCCTGGCTTACAAAGCCATGTCCAACTCTGAATTGATGGACATGTTCCACCTAAAGAAATCCAAGTCACTGCGAGCCACTCGCTCTAGTGAGCTAAATCTCGCCACAACAATCAAAAAACATGCTGGAGGGATAGATTCCTATCACAGAGACTCCCCATGCTTTGGAACAAAATTCCTAACTACATTAGGCAGAGCCCCTCACTAACACTCTTCAAAAGAAATCTTGATGAGTGGATGGGTAACAGAAAATACACCCCTGGGATCACTTCATTGGCTGTGCTTGACAGAGGCTCAGTTAATTAATCAATGGGGCGAAAGCTGACACACTCTGGCTAGGCTTATAAATGCCCTCGTGCAGATAGCCTAGTACCTACCTATGAACCTATGAATAAATTGAACCGGAGAAAAAACATCTAAAACATGTAAAATCTTGTTTTTGCTGCATGCAGGGAATACACTTTTAAACCGTTCAGCAATTCCACAATTCCAGCGGATAAAAAAATAATATTTTTTACATGCAAACGGGCTACAAGCTCAAAAAAACCCCATGCACAAGCGAAGACATATAACATTTACATATTCAGACTTTATGATTTTTTTCCTACCCCAAAACTTTGGAAGGCTGTATTCGGATAACTGAAGTTTCAGATAATCCACATTTGGATAATCGACTCCCTACTGTACTGGGAAATACATGGATAACTTTTTTTTTTCTGGGAGCATCATACAAGAAATGCAGTGGAAACGTAATAACATATCATTAGCTGTTTCCTTCAAAAGCTCGAGTTTCTCAATATTGCACTTAGTTTGCATACATCTCCCTTCTCATAGGCTGGAGTATTTTAAGGCATTTGAATGAACCCCACCCTAAGAAAGAAGATACAGGGGCCAAATGATCTGAATGTGGAAGTGTCCAGAAACTGAACCACTAAATTGTCGATCATGTTACGGAGTATTCAGTTGCATTAAAGACTCCTTGTGTATTTCACTCTTATTTTTACTGTCAGTATTTACTGTCTTATTGACACCAAGTAGAGATAGGAGTCTCCGGTCATATTGTCATGGGTTATTTGAGCTGCAAAATGTCTAGAGGTCCCAAGGGGTGGAGGTAGCAGTCTTTGTGGACTTCAAGAAGGCATATAATTCAGTCAGGTAGCATTATGCAGGGGAAGTCCTGAAAGCTTTTAGAATCACAGACTCATTTAACCATGTGATAGAAACCCTGTACAGAGTTCCTGCAGCCTCTGTGCTCCCAGTAAGGAATTGTCAGCTCTCACTAGGTAGGAATGGCCATTGTCTCCACCTTTCTCTTTATTTGTCATGCAACCCCTAGTGATATTCTTCGACCACCATATTGGTTCCTCAAGATGACAATACTAAGGGGTTGAGTGCAAATCTGCTTTTTGTAGAAGGCTATATGCTCATGAATGAGACAACCACTTTGAAAATTCTATTTCTTTAGGCTAGGTTGAAGATTTTTGCAAGTCTAACTGGCCTTAAAGTAACTATGAAAAAAACTGAGAACCTTCCTGTGAATGAAGAGTATTAGTGTCTGCAGATCTTTGACCCTGTGTTTTCCTTTTTGCAGCATTTCAAGTCTACCAGATATTCAGCTACACAGCTATACCCAGATAAAAAAGGTTAGAGATTATAGCGAGATACGATAAGAATGGCTGAAATTAGTATTTCTTCCATTTCGGACAAAAACTTCACACGTGCATCCAAGCAAACATGTCTCTCTATCTTCGGCTTTGTATTAGTGTAGTTCCTCACAGGCTAGTCTGCACAGAAGTGGGCGTGGCTTCAGTGAGTGACAGGTGAAACAGGCATGCCGTGGTGTGGAAAAGATGCATGATTGACAGCCATGCAGATTTCAGTGTGACATCGTGCATACATTGACTGTTGATCATGCATACATTCATTGCTTGATTGCGGAATAACTGGACATATTTTTTTTCTTTCATTTTTGCCTGGGGCAAGCCCCACACACCCCTGCAAATTAAATACACCAACTCCAAGTTCACACTATATTGAAGAACAGGGTAAAGTATGAATAGACAATGAATATTCATGCTGCCATCTGTATGAATATTACTTTACTTGTCTAAGATGTCACCGATTGTTGGATGGTGGATGGGGTTAAGCAGGACTTGCTATTGTGCATCTTGCGAGGTGCTACACTAATACAAAGGCCTATCTTCTATGGATTTATTCTTAGTTTCATAGGTGTATACTAGGCTAACGTAGGGACCTTCTTAAACCTAGCCATGCATCCCAAACTTATCTGACAAGTTTTTGTAACCAAAAGGTTATTCCAGGGGATATATGTAGGTTAGGAGTTTGCAGTCAAGCACTTGCAGGATACACCTGTCCATTAGGGACATAGTATGTGTCATACAGGGGGTAATTTCCAGTTCCACATTCCATGGTCCAAATTCCCCTTGAAATGGGTTAGGTAAGAACTCTGCTTCATATAAATGGGAAGATTATGTTCTATTTATGTTGGAAGCAAGGCTTGAGTCCTTAGATCAGATAATTCTGATGCTATTTGTTTTTCAGATATGCAGAATGTCCTTGAGAACAGGACTCAAGGAGTTTTTATTTTTTTATTTACTTTTTGATGGCCAAGGGTTGGTGGTTGACATAATGGGTAAGGTGTTTACTTCCCAGACAAGAAGTACCGGATTTGATTCTCATTTGAAGGGAAAGTGGCTGGGCTTAAAATGGCCTGCAAGGGCTGCTAGATTAGTACTTACCTGTGAGTGGGTGCACTGGTCAACTGACCCTTTTCAGTCATGACCTGGGCTCATACAAGCATAGCAAAAACAGTACATTTTATATATTCACAAAGTTTAAATGCCTGAATAGTATTTACAGCAAATAAATTTAACATAGCTGTATAAGAGTGAACATGGTATTCTAGAAATAAGAGAAAGCTACATTTGGTGGTATATTTTCAATGTTATTGAAACACATTTATACCTCACAAAACTTACTGCAGCTTACAAAAAACTACAAGATTGATGTTATCATTTGTATGGTATTGTATGGAAAAATGTAGGTGAAGGATCATTTGACAAGAAGTGAATTCCCCCATATGCTCTTCACAATACGAGATAGCCATATCTTAGAGACTATACACCAGCTTTCACTTTTCTGACACTAGCTGGGATTAATCCTCTGTGTTGGGTCGCTTTGTGCAATATGCTGGCACCACCATAATCTCCATATAAATCTAAGGCATGAAATACACTGAGATTCTATCACTTTTCACTTAAGTTAGTATAAAAATATTTCAAAACAAGAAATCCTGTAATGCAGCCCCATGGAATATATGCAAATGAGGATTAAGGTAAAACACAGTGAAAAGTTTAGCTTGGCTGGGTTTTTCATGCAGTTTTAACTGAATGGTTTGTCTGTGTGACATTTTTACTCTTTAGTTTGGATATTAATTGAGATATTTTGTAGGCACCTTAATGTTTATGGGCATCATCTGGGTTTAAGGACTGTTTCTGAAATATAATCAATTTATTCACTTTTGCTGAGATGATGAGGTTAAAAAAAGACTGAAATGCATATGTCCGCAGCTAGTGTTGTTTGTCTTTATTGGTCTGAATGTAACCATAAAGACTTAAAAAAGTTAAAAAGTCATAAATGCTCAGTAGCCATGGAGATGAAACACTTGATGTTCTTAAGAGATCAATTTCATATATCTGATGGACCTCCTTTCCAAGAGGTTTAAGATTTCATACAGTGAAATTTTTTAGCTTGTCTGGGTTTTTCTGGCACATTATATGTATATATGGATCTACTCCATAAGATCAAAAGTTCAAAAGACTGAAAAACAAAATATCTAAAGCACAAAATATCAAAATATTTTTTTTCATGAGGGGGGTCACAACAGTGGAGAAAGGGCAAATTCCCATGTTAGATGTTTTGAGTTTTAGATATTTTGGCATAGACCCATAAGTCTGGCACCGTATGGACACCATATGGATGGCGCAGTGGTGCAGCGGTAGCATTGTTGCCTCACAACAAGAGGTTCTCTAGTTTGGTTCTCAGTTGGAGTGCCTTCTGTGTGGAGTATGCATGTCCTCTCTGCATTTGTTTAGGGTTTTGTCCGGGTACTCCAGTTTCCTCCCACGTTACAAAGATGTATATCTGGAGTGTTCCTCCCCGGGTCTCTGCTGAAAAGTGGCTTTGTTCCAAGTAAGACTTTCCCGGTAAACAAATGTTAAATAAATAATAAAAAAATGTGTGTGTGTGTGTGTGTGTGTATATATATATATATATATATATATATATATATATATATATATATATATATGTCTCTGTCTACACTCCATCTCGATGCTTCCGCACCTCTAATCAACAATTGCTTGATATTTACCACCCAAATAAGTCGGTAGGTAAGCTACTCTACAAACACTCTGTGGCCCAAGCCTGGAACAAACTTCCCCTTGAAATACGCTCAATCTCTCACACCCCACTATTTAAAAAGAAACTTAAGACACATTTACTCAATTCCAGAATCTGCCCCTGCTATGACCCTACATAGTTCTCTCCTCCCCCCACATTGGAATCACTCTCAGTTGATCCTACTCACACTCTGCACTCTGCCTCACTAGTACAGTTACATAGTATTTTCCAGAAAAAAAAAAAAAAAACACATGGTGTCGTTTAACTTTTGTTAGTGTTTGTTTTCTATTGTTTACTACTGTAATCTAGTGTTTATTTCTATTGTTTGCTGTACTTGTTTACTACTGTAATGATTTATTGTACTATCTGGAGCTTTTCTCCTCGGGTCTCCACTGAAAATGGGACAAAATCCCAGTTGGACTAACCCGGTTAACAAATGTCAATAAATAAATACATTATATATATATATGCATATATATTTGGGTCTACTTCAAAAATGTGAAATACCAAAAGACTGAATCCCAAAAGACTGAAAATTCAAAATACTGAATGATAGAATTTGCCCCTTCTCCACTGTTGTGCAATTTTGGAGTTGGTATATATAGTTAGCAGGTGGGGTGGGGGTGCAGCCCCCCCCCCACATAAGGGGTGCATGGGGGGCTTTCCCCCTGCATTAAAATGTGTTCACTATTTTGAATTTTCAGTCTTTTGGTTTTTAGTCTTTTGAAAGATATATATATATATAGTTAAGGATGCTAGGTCTATCTCCAAAATGAAATATGCATACACTCCACCACACACACAAATATGCACACATTTAAGTTACAGCCTTGCCAAATCAACATGTCCCACCTCATTAGTAAGGGTATTCCATTCAAGAACAAGGTGGTTATAACATCTCTATATTCTTCCCTTATAAGACTCATTATTGAGTGCAATGCCCCTTTCGGTATGTACCTCACAAAGCACATGCAGCAGCTGGAGAGACCACAGAGGTTCTTCACCAGGAGAATCCAGGGCCTCAAACATCTACCCTACACAGATAGGCTAAAGGCCCTGTCCCTCTACTCAGTCACCTACAGACTCCTCAGAGGTGACCTGAGCGATCTGAGACCCCACCTTGATGGGAAAGCTACATATCTGCAACTCAAGCTCCACTCAAATAACCCACACGAGCGACCTCAACTTGGTCTGTGACATCAATAGGACTTATTGGTGGGACAGATTTGTGTCCCAGAGACTCCCCATTTTGTGGAATAGGCTCCCACTCCATGTCAAAGAGAGTACTTCATTAACCCTTTTTAAGTGCAACCTGGATAACTGGATGGGGAACAGAAAATACACTCCTGGGATTCCACCTGTGTCCCTTCTGGACAGGGGCATCGGGTGCTGACTTGTCAGAACAAGGGCTAAATTCTTGGCTAGGCTTGTAAGGGCCTCAGGTCAATGGCCTAGTAACTTCCTATGATTCTGTTATCATATGATAATAATGATGCCTTATGCAAAACGTAGACCAGAATGTGATACTTCCTTGCCCAGGTTACTGTCCAGTGGCCAGTTTGCTACATTGGAAATACTAAAATATGCCATATCTGTGGTGTGGTGATTAATTTAGTAAATGCATCCTTGCAACACCAACACATTTTAGATGTATGATAAATTAGTAGAAATACAGTCATTTGTTCAGATAGATTTTATGCTTTTATTTGCTATATCTATAACAATCTTGACTCTTTCCATTTCAACAGGTTTTTTGTTTCATATTGAGTTATTGAAATTAAATAAATAAATAAATAAATACACTTAAAGCGGCAAACTTTTTCAGTATTGTACATAATATTGGGAGAAAAGATTTGTCAACATTTTAGGAAGAAGTATAGCAAGCTATTAAACTTATGAGCCCATGGCTGAATTCATTGAAGTGCAGACCATATCTATATAACACAAAAACTGAGGGTCTTATGATGTAAAGTGTCTGCAAGGTAATTATGTCTTTAACAGGAAAGGGATAGCAATGGCCTACTAAGGAAATTGCCATATAATAAAGCAGATTGGTGATATTTCCAGGTAGTGAGGTCCTAAAGCAGGTACTGGAGGAACAGCACTACAACACCAAAGAAACCAATGCAAGCTGTGTACCTCTCTGCAATGACATAGCCACTACGAACTGACCACAGCTCACAGGTAGGGCAGCACAACACAGCACTATGTAGTACAGGAAATGCAATGTGGATGTGGATACCAAAGTGCTTAGCCTACTCATGATGTACATATGGTGCAAAAGAAGGATATTGCAAAGTAAGAAATGGGGTACAGCACGCAGAGGGAGAAACAAGGGTGAGCGATTAGGAACCAATTGTAACTGAAAGAGAAGGATAATAGAAAAAGGAAATGAAAGATGACTTTGGGTGGGACAGAAGGAGAAGGGCAGATAGTAGATGCAGAGAGACAAACACAGAGCACAGAAATACTTACACACATACATACACACATACATACATACACACATACATACATACATACATACATACATACATACATACATACATACATACAGAGGGTAGACAGGTAGTGATGAGCAACAAAAAAGGTAAGGGAATGGGTAATCAGACAGAAGGAAGGTGTAATGCCATGACAGGGATAAGGTGGGTTAAATGCATGGTTGGGTGCCAGAATGAATTAGAAAGCAACAACCATGGGCAACACATACTTCAGTGGCTGATGTCATGGACAAGTTGGTCCTCCAGTGGTTCGATGATCAGGGCCTGCCAATTGCGTGACTCACAAAACCACATCAGAATGTGTTCCATGTTGCAAATACAGGTGTCCAGCTCCTGGTACAACTTAGTAGCCACGTTCCTCCACATCTATTGCTGCTGTGTCCCAAGAGGTGTTTATAGGTTCATAGGTAGGTACTAGGCTATTGGCCCAAGGGCCTAAGTAAACCTAGCCAACAAGGTTCCCTGCCTTACGCCACCTAAGAAAGTTAATTTCCTGTGCCCTTGTTGAGCAGGTTTTGGAACTGACAACTGATTGCCTGTGGGACTGCCTTCATTGGGTTCCTGTTTTCGGAGACATTTTGAGTTGCTGGTGTTTTCTTTTCTCCGTCATCCACCATTTGGAATTATTGTTTTTTGTTTCTGATGGAGTTACAGGATACTTGAGGGGCCTCACAATCCACAAGAAATGATAGAACTCTTATTGGTGAGCTTACCCGATTGATTCAGGCTTTTTTGCAACTGGATATGGACATACCGGAATTGGAATCTTCTATTCCATGTGCACAACTGACCTCCAGTAACCAGGGCAGGATGAACATTCACTCAGAAGGGCAATAAAAATGGAATGAAGGAACACTGTCCCAGGGTTCAGCTGTGACCAACGCTGAATGTTTAGGGACTAATTTAAATGAGTGACCTAATACACGACCCAATATGGGTTCTGCCATGGCTTTGGACAGTTATGCTAACATTAACTTTTATGACTGGTTAAACAGAAGCTTCGGTCACACAGAGCCAAAAGACTGTGATAACAAGAAACAAGATACTTCGTATTTGGAGAAGTGTAAGCTTTTAAAAGAACACGTTAAAATTAAAAAATTTGAACCTTGATAACTGTTTTTTAATTGAATGTATTAAGAGGAAACATGTGCCTAAGGGTCTTAGGTTTAACAAGTTTCCAAATAACATTACGTTAGGTTCTGTTTTTTACAATGAAATTGTGGAAATTTTAAACAATTGTGGTATAGCTCTTATGAGAGCAATGGTTAACAACAACAATATTCTAATTGATGAGTTCAAGGACAAAATTGATAGAATTAACAATGAAATACGTGAAGACATATTGTTCACTGTGCAAGAGTACAAACATGATTATTTTAGGATTTTAAATGATGTTGATAACACTATGGCCAAAAATTATAAGAGGAAGGTGAGTAAGTTAGACAGGGATGACAGGGGCTACGAGAAACAACAGGCTTACATTGTGGGCCATAAAAAAGATCATTTTAAAAACCATTTTAATAGAAGGGGGTTTACACAGTCAGCTTACTCACACTCACAGTTCCATCATTGGGAGCAGGGGGGAAATGAAACACAATTGGAAGGGAACGTTCGCTAGTATGAACACACTTATAATGAGGGAAACAATGAGTATGGTATCCCTTTAGAACAGGAGGGTCCTAGGAGGTCTGAAAGGATCTGGAATTTGCCAACACACCCAACATATGCACAAATTATGCAAAGACATCAGGGGAACCAACAGTTTTAATAAGGAAGGAAATACAATTATCTCAGTTTATCAGCACTGAGACTTTGGATGTGGGGAGCAACTTGATGGATAGAGAACAGTGTGATGAACATAATACCAGCATTAGTACACACAACTGTGTTTCTAAATAATTGAATGGTAATTTTTTTTATTTATAACTACACTGACATTAATATTGAAGATAGACATTTTTATTTGTTTAAAAAAGGTTTTACTTTTATTCCAGCTAGAAATGTTGATTTAGCTGGAATTATTCTTGATGTAAAACTGTTTATGAAGAAGTTAAATTTGGAGGTTTTGGCTTCTAACAGTGATACACAAGATCATTTGTCCATTAGGCCTTGTAGTGAGTTGGTGAGGAAAGGTACATACAACCCTCCCTTACACAATGACATCAGTAATTTCAAGAGGGTGTTAATTAAGGAAATAAAATTTAGTTACTACAAAAACAAAAGCAGACACCCTTATACTAACTTAGATTTAGAGGAGAGGGCGACTTTGGAAGAAATCACATGCCACCACTCTAATATAAGGGTTATGAAGCCCGACAAAGGGGATGGGGTTGTTTTAATGGAAAACTGGTCTTACATCGCCAAAATGATGGAGATTTTAGATACACAGGGTCGGTATACTATTATATCTAGGAACAAACTCAACATAGCTTATAAAAAGATAGATCCCATTATTGAGGACAATCTACTTCAGGGGTTAATTGATGACAAACTATATAGATTTTTTAAAGTTGATAAACCATTTCTTTCCACTATATTTGGTATCCCCAAGGTGCACAAAGACAGTAGGAACCCACCATTAAGACCAATTGTGACATCAAATGGTTCCAAAACTCAACTACTAGCGATCTATGTAGATATAAAATTAAAGCCCTTTTACAAATTATACCCACATATTTTAATTGATTCCTGGGATTTGTTAAACAAAATAAGTCTATTAAACTTTCAACCTTACTATTCATTTCTTACTATAGATGTAAAGGACTTGTTTTCCGTTATACCACATAACACAGGATTAGAGTGGTTTGAAAACATGTTAATAGAATTCAGATTTCTTAATGAACATGAATTCAGGCTTGTGTTGGAAAACATGGAACTGGTCCTTAAAAACAATTTTATTTATTTCCAGGGAGACATCTTTCACCAGTTAGATGGCGTGGCTATGGGGGCAGCATGTGCCCCCATTTATGCCAACATAGTCATGCTATCCTGGGAATTACATTATGTTTTTACCTCCCCATTTATGGATAGTATTGTTAAATATTTTCATTTTTTGGACAATATATTTATAGTTTGGAAGGGTACTCAGGATGCTATACCTGAAGTCATGGAATTTTTCAATAGCTCTACTGGATTCCTTAGGTTTACCAATGAATTTAACACAAATGAGATACATTACCTGGACGTATGTATTGTAAAAGACAATTTAAAAGAGAAATATGTGTCAAAAATCTATAGGAAGTCCTGTTTTTCTAATTCTTATTTACATTATAATAGTAATCACCCTCCTTTACAGAAGAAGAATATCATTAAAGGACAGATGGTTAGGATAGCCAGGATGACATCAAATTATGCAGACTTTATAAAAGAATTGGAGTATGTACACCAATTATTTTTGGAGAGAGGTTACACTGACACTCCTATTAATTCCTTGAAGGAGGAAGTGATTAAGGGGTGGGGTACAAGATACATACCCCTATTAAGGTCTGAACATAACAATACAAATGAAGGCCCAAACATAGTTGATACTGTAAATAGGGGGACTCACTCAATAAAAGAAACTACTCCTTTTTTAGTTATGAGATATAATTCAGGTACTACCTTGATGAGAAGGACTATTGACAGGACATGGGAAATGTTTAAGAGCATGCCAAACAGATTAGAGGTATTTGATAAGCGTTTGATGTATAGTTTTAGAAGGGGCTTCAATGTTAAAGAAATTTTTGAGAAGTCTAGAAATGAGAATGGTCATGGAACGGACAATAAAAAGTGAACTTTTCGTTGTGGAAGATGTTCCCAATGTACATTTGTTACAAACAAGGGGGACCTACATTTATCTACCATTCCATTTACTCTTAAGACTACAGGGTATTTTACTTGTTACACCAAGGGGATTGTGTATTTAGTATATTGTACATCCTGTTAGGCATATTATGTGGGAAAAACGGAAATACATCTCCGTCAAAGGATATACGAACACATGTACGATGTTAACAGAAGAAAGGAAACTAATGCACTTTATAGACATGCAATGCTATGTATAGATACTGATTTTAAATTTTGGATTTTAGAAATGGTTCCCAAGGACAGTAGAGGGGGTGACTGGGAGAACAAACTGTGTTTCAGAAAACTAATCTAGCAGTTACGTTTGGATGCAATTACACCCCCTGGGATGAACGACCATGTATCACTCTTACCAGCCTTAAAACTTAGAGCTAGCAAGATAAAATAAAATAAAATAAAAATAAAAGTAAAACAAATTAGCAAATATATACTTTTATAAACATTAATTATCATGCATATATAAATTATATGTAATTTTACACACAACCTATTATATATTATTAGTCATGATGTTTGTTCATTTATGTATTCATTATATTTATATACTTATACATTTATATTATCACATTTACATACTTATATATTTATACATTTTCTTATAATTTTTATAAAATATTCTTTATATGTACTGTTTTATGACTTAGGTAGGATCAAGTACACCACATAACACAAACATGCACAGTATGATGTATTTAATAAATATTTAAAAGGTACTTATGATCAGGAAGAACCACGTTTGTTTGTTGTTGCACGCTACATTAAGATAGTGCAGTTTTGTATCTTGTATTCTATATTTTGTACTATGACTTTAACTAGTGTAACCAATGAATGAATTAATTGCTATTCAAATTAATTATAAATTGGTCTGTTGCACGTGATTTTACTATTCTGATGAAGTTTCCTGAAAGGAAACGAAAGCGCTAAATCTACTGTTTTTATTTTGTTTAATAAAGCATTATCATATACGGTTGCAGAGTGATTATTATTCTGTGGTTTTGGAACTGACAATGGATTGCCTGTGAGGCTGCCTTCATTGGGTTCCTGTTTTCTGAGACATTTTGAGTTACAACACATACTTCAGTGGCTGATGTCATGGACTAGTTGGTCCTCCAGCGGTTCGATGATCAGGGCCTGCCAATTGCGTGACTCACAAAATCACATCAGAATGTGTTCCATGTTGCAAATACAGGTGTCCAGCTGCTGGTACAACCTAGTAGCCATGTTTCTCCACATCTAGTGCTGTTGTGTCCCAAGAGGTGTTCATAGGTTCATAGGTAGGTACTAGGCTATCGGCCCAAGGGCCTAAGTAAGCCTAGCCAACAAGGTTCCATGCCTTACGCCACCTAAGAAAGTTAATTTCCTGTGCTCCTGTTGAGCAGAGCCATAGAAGTGATCCCCAGGGTGTATTTTCTATTTCCCATCCACTCATCAAGATTTTTCTTGAAGAGTGCTAATGAGGAACTTTGCTTGACATAGATGGGTAGCTTGTTCCAGAGTATAGGAAGTCTCTGGGACAGGAATCTATCCCTCCAGCATGTCCTGTTTATTGTGGTGACAAGGTTTAGGTCCCTAGAGCATGTAGCTTGGAGGGATTGGGATTTCTTAAGGTGTAGCATGTCCAAGAGCTCTGGGTTTAACATAGCTTTATATGTTAGGCAGAGATCTCCTTGGAGTAGGTGATATGCTATAGAGTAAAGCTGGAGTTTTTTGAGATAGTCAGTGTAGGGCATCTGTCTGAGTCTCATAATCCTCTTTGTGAGGTACTTCTGTGGCCTTTCCAGCTGCAGCAGATGTCTTGTGAGGTACATTCCAAAAGGGGCGTTGTACTCTATAATGGGTCTAATGAGTGCCGAGTAGAGGGGAACAGTGACCTCTTTTTTCCTGGATGAGAACCCTTTTGTGATGAGATATGCCACATAGAAGGATTTCCTGACTACTGTGGCGATGTGATTATCAAAAGAGAGACTACTGTCCACCTGGGTCCCAAGGTCTCTTATCACACATTCAGTGTTAAGGAGACTACCGTTTATGTGGTAGTTCATGGGTACAGAGTTTTTACCAAAGGGGATGACAATGCACTTTTTGGCATTGAGCTTGAGGCTATACAGGTATGTACTAAGCAAATGGCCCTGGAGCCTTTACAAGCCTAGCCCATAGGATTACCCTGGCATTGTGCCACCCGACCTTAGTTCCCAGTGTCTCTGTTGAGTAAAGACACTGGAGTGATCCCTGGGGTGAATTTCTATTTCCCATCCAAGATTTCTCTTGAAGAGGGCCAGTGAGGTGCTCTACTTGACATGTATGGGAAGTCTATTCCATAGCATGGGCAGTCTCTGGGTTATGAACCTGTCCCTCCAGCATGTTCTTTTGATTGTGGTAATGAGGTTGAGGTCTCTGGAGTGTGTGTTGTGGAGGGATTGGGATTTCTTTAGATGCAACATTTCTAAAAGAGCTGGATCAGACATGGCTTTGTAAGTCAAGCAGAGATTGCCTCTAAGTAGGTGATATGAGACAGAGAATAGTAGGATTTTTTTGAGTCTGTCCATATAGGACAAATGTCTAAGGCCTATGATCCTCTTTGTGAGGTACTTTTGCGGCCTCTCCAGTTGTTGCAGGTGTTTAGTGAGGTACATGCCAAATGGGGCCATTGTAATCAATGATTGGCCTAATGAGAGAAGAGTAGAGTGAGACAGTGATCTCTTTCTTCCTGAATGCAAAACCCTTAGTAATGAGATGTGCCACATAGTAGGACTTTCTGACCACAGTGGCAATGTGGTAGTCAAAAGAGAGGTTGCTGTCAACCTGTGTTCCCAGACCTCTTATAACACCTTCTGTGTTCAGTGGACTACCATCGATGTGGTAATTCATGGGAACCGAGTTTTTCCCAAAGGGGATGACAACACATTTTTTGGTATTGAGCTTAAAGCCATGGTTCTGACACCAGTTGTTGGTCTCAGTGAGGCCTTTCTGTAGGATGTCAACTTCACTTGGGGAGTTAATAATAGCTCCCAACTTGCAATCGTCTGGAAACTTTGTCAGCCAGAGTCCCTTCGTGTTGGCCTGGACTTCAGAGAAGTAGATACCAAACAGGAGAGGACCCAGGACCGAACCATGTGGGACTCCACTCGTGACTGGTTGACAGTCTGACTTGGAGTCACCTACCTTCACACTGTGGGTTCAACCTGTGAGCCAGTTTACAACCCACCTAGTGATACAGGGGTTGATGGCTAGCTTAGTGAGTTTTTCTATGATTCCTGAGTAGGGAATGGTATCAAAGGCCTTGGCTAGTTCAAGGTAGGCTGTATGAACCACCTTGCCTTCATCCACAGCTCTGGTGACTGACTCAAAGAAGATTACCAAGTTGAGCAGGCATGATCTACCCTTCACAAAACCAAACTGTGTGGGATCCAGAGTTTGTAGATTCCCTATATCCTTGTTTATTAGGTCCATGATGATGTGTTCCATAGCTTTGCATATCAGACTTGTCAGGCTAATGGGGCAATATTTTCCAGGGTCTGTAGTCGCTCCTCCTTTGTGGAGAGGGATGACTGTAGCAGTGCACCATTCAGTAGGGGCAAAGCCTGAGGTGAGGCTGTGATTGAACAGGGCAAACAGGTGAGGTGCCAGTTCACTCTGTAGTTCATGTAGAACACAGCCAGGGATATTGTCAGGTCCCATAGAAGCTGTATCTTGGCTTGGACAGTGCCATTTTAACCTGTGCAGCAGTAATACTGGGTGCCTGGCAATCTACTGGTATTGTCACTGGTCCTTGGTGGGGGGGGGGTAAAGTTGGCACTGAATTTGTCGGCCAGTATATTGGCAGTATCTGTTGGCTCGGTATAGGAGGTACCATTGTGCAGTAGCTCGGAGCAAATCTGGGTATTGCCTTGGAGATTCTTTACATAACTATAAAAGGCCTTGTGGTTGTCTTCACTATCTGCTGCAATTCTGTTTTCATAGCTAGCTTTAGAGGATTTGATGAGGGATCTCAACTTTTTGTTTTATCTGATAAGGGAGTTTTTCCAGTCTTGGGACTTCACCTTATTCCACATCAGTTTCCTCCTTCTGTTGTAGAGTTTGTTTATGACAGGGGACCACCAGATTGGCTTCCTTTTTTGTAGGAGAATGTCTTGGTTCTTTTGGGTATAGCAAGATCCATGCATTTGTGTATGTGTTCGTACAGTGCATTGGTTTATGATTCGGCAGTCATGCAACTATTCTCCATTTGCATGGGTGCCGTGAAGTTAGCCCCTTCTGTTTTTAGGAGCCCAGCATTAGCTTTGGAGAAGTATTTCATGGTGGTTACCTTTTTGGGGGGTGGGGTTGTTGTGATGTGGATTTCCAAGGTGATTAGTTTGTGGTCAGATCTAACCAGGGAGGAGTTGACTATTGGCGTAGAGCAATGGTCGCCCATGTTAGTAATGACCAGTAATGTTAACCTTCTATCCTCCTTCAATAAAGGGTTCTTCAACCACCTGCTGAGATGCTGAAAAAGATGACACCACTGAACCTCCAAGTTACCTCCAGTAGAGGAGTCTGTAGTGGAGTCTTTGCTCCTCTTCCTTCTGAGAGGCAGACAAAAAGAAATGTAGTGACCTAGACACACCCACAACAGCTGATGGAGACTAAAGTGAATGTGACCTCACCACCTCTTCTGCCATTGCTGGAGTTGCTTATGGGAGACAGAAGGGAAGAAGATGATAAGACTCACATCATAGGATCACAGGATAATAGGAGATTACTAGGGTAATGGCCCTTGGGCCCTTACAAGCCTAGCCAAGAGTTTATCCTCCCAATAAACTTCAATCAGCACCTGTTGCCACTGTCAGTGAGAGATACAGGTGTTACCCCTGGGGCAAATTTGAGGTTTCCCATCCACTTATCAAGGTTGTGCTTGAAGAGGGTCAGCAACATGCTTTGTTCCAGAGAAGGAGCAGCCTCTGGGAGACAAACCTGTCTCTTCAGCAGGTTTTGTTAATGTCACATATTAGATTTAAGCATTTCAATTGGGTTATATGCGAGGAGTTAGGCTTACAGATGTGGATCATCTCTAGTAGAGCAGGGTCTGATACTGCCTTGTGGGGAGACATATGACATGAGCAGCATTGTTTTGTACATAGAAGGGATGTACAGCACATACACACACCCATGCCTAGAGATGTCCTCCTGCCTTCTAGTGCAGCCAACCATGTTTAAAGAGTGATCCTTAGAAGATGTAAAACAAAGAAAGTACTGCTAAGCACAGGTGGGCAACATCTAACACAGTGGGGGAAAATGACCAAAAAGTACTTGCAGCATATATCTGGCTGCATCTCTTGAACCTCTGCTTCCCACTGGTCAAACAAGCCAGTGTGGCACCACCTCACATCATCACAGTAATGTCTGTACTGCTGTTATATCCAGATGATACCTGTGGCATTTTTTAGTACTCATACCAAGCCAAACTAGGCATCAACCCTTTTAATGGGGCCATCATACCTTCCTCAGCAAGTGCTCCTTAAATCTCATGTGCAGGAAAAAATGGAAAATCCTGTTCTCCCTAGCTCATCATGCAGCCATGGCCATGCAGTAGGTGTTTTCAAGGAGCACTATGAGTGCATATTTCTGAATCACAATGTAGCTTTATATAGCTACATTGCTGAGTAGAGCTACATGTTACCTCGCCTGGTGGGTGCACATAGATATCACATGCCTGGTGCCAAGACATACATGCATGGTTAGTATTGCTAGGTATAGCTATTGCACCCCTGCAATGTCTGTGGTTTATCTCAGGGGAGAAGGGTCACTGTGTAATTCTATATCTAACTGAAACATATGGAAAGATAGGCCACATACGAGTGTTCCACCTCAGATATGGCACACACAGCATATACACATGTGAAAGCAGGTGGGAGCAGAGTTACTCAGACACCCATACACATTTAATACAGGACCATTACACAATCACACAGCACAGATGTGTATGCCTGTTGAGGATACAGTGACTATAGGATATAGTATAGAATACCTTGGTATGTGTATGTTGCACTGCTATAGATGACAGCAAGTGAGATATGCAAACAGCATTGTTTAATGACACAGTAGCACTCTTTATGACACTGACAGGTTGGAGAAAAGCCACATTTACAGGTACAG